>NC_092187.1:1507500-1620359 GCF_043641665.1 Enoplosus armatus | reverse complement strand
CATGTCATTTCATCATTTCCCTGCTAGCAGCAAATCCAATTACTTTCCCCTTTTCCTTTCTATCTCGGAAGATAGCCTGAGTGACAGGCCGATTGGAGCAGCGCTGCTGAGGTAACTGTGCCAACCGTTGATTGACACAACGCTGGCACTTCACTGCCCTTGAGACAGGGAGACTAGCGAGACCAGTTAGACTTCGGGGCGTCTCGGAGCCAGTGAGGTGGACCAGAAGTTCAGCGCCCCGGCTCCCGTTCGATCGCGCATACCCCCTCCCACTCAGAGAGATGATCTAATTCGCTCTTTGGCAAGATCGCTCGGCGCGTTCTCTTCAGCCCTCTGCGTGACAGCAGTGACATATATTGCCCCCGTCCTATCTACCTCCCTCACTCTCACTCTCCCCCCCGTGTTAACAGCACCCCACCGCCTTTGTGATATCAGCCCTTTAGCGAGATAATAAGCAGCGCGTTGTATGAACTGAGTCATGATCTGCCCACCGTCTCTCTTATACCTTAACTGTGTGCCACCGGTGAGTTCCAACTTCCAGTAAAGCATCGTATCATATTGCATCCTTCCGTAACAGCTTGCATATATGTTACATTGTGCAGAGATTTCCCCTCTTAACTTCTCAGATGGTTTTTATCTAAATAACTGTTCGAAGCCCAGATAGGTCAAATTATCCACTACTTCACAAAAAAAAAAGCAAAGAATACAGAAAAGTGACCCCATAGATTTATCTGGTGACCATTTGCAGGCCGGGAACCACTGGACTAAACTACCTAACTGCATCGAAATTAGATAAACTAGCTGCACCTGGTTCAGCTACAGCAATAAAACGCTGCTTGCACGTTGATTGAATCGGCATTAAACAATCTAATGGTGTCAGATAGAGTGACGCATCGTAA
This sequence comes from Enoplosus armatus, assembly GCF_043641665.1. Classification (NCBI taxonomy): domain Eukaryota; kingdom Metazoa; phylum Chordata; class Actinopteri; order Centrarchiformes; family Enoplosidae; genus Enoplosus; species Enoplosus armatus. The sequence goes on along the minus strand of NC_092187.1, from coordinate 1,619,460 downwards.
AAATGAATAGAACATGTACAGCATCGTGTCATCTTTCCATTACCATTTGGGGATCCTCCGGTCTAAGCGGTACACCGAGCAGGATACTAGCCCTCCAGATCCCGGAATCCAGCGGATGAGAGTGCCTTGGATCTCTTTCTCTCTCTGCAAGTTTGAGATGGTGGCGCGTGCGTCCGGCTCCTGCACGCTTAGCAGTAAAACTGGCTGTCAAAATGATTAAGCTTAATCAGGAAACATGGGACGGGAGGTAATTTAGCATGTGAATGCTAATTAGCGGTAGCATTTAGACTGGCAGACGATGATTGAAGCGGCGCATCGACTGCTCAGCCTGGTTAAATGGCAAAAAAACGCCAGGCTGGTAGAGATGATTGATAATCTTTGGGTCGGCGCTGCTGTCTGTTTCCCCTGTTTGTGTGTGTGTGTGTGTGTGTGTGTGTGTGCGAGCGAGTGTGTGCGCGGACTATAGTTCCTCCTCTCCAATGCAAACTCGTAATGAGCAGATGAGCGCAACACCTGAACACATTAATTCCATCTTTATCCCATTAACTAGAAGTTAGAGGAATAATGTTTCATTCGTTTCTCAGAATACACAGCAGGCTTTTGTGATGCCTGTGTGTGTGTGTGTGTGTGTGTGTGTGTGTGTGTGTGTGTGTGGTATCATTCATGCCTGGAGCTTCAGAATCAGAATCAGAAATACTCTGTTGATTTATACAGCACTGGTGCTCTCATTCAAGAGTAGCAAGTTGCATACATTTAGAAATAAGAGTGTGTACGAAAATGTAAAAAAAAATAAGAAATAGAAAAAAAACAAAAAACTGGCAGATGTTGAAGGACCTCAGCCGCCTCAGAAAACAGAGACGGCTCTGGCCCTTCCCAGTCCAGTTTATTGTCTATGTGGACTCCCTGGTACTTGTAATCCTCTACAACGTCCACACTGACCCCCCTGGATGGAAACAGGGGTCGTCTGCGCCTTGGTCCTCCTCAGATCCACGGTCAGCTCCTTTTGCCCTTGTCGCGTTGAGCTGCAGGTGGTTCTGCTCGCACCGTGTTGACAAAGTTGTCCACAGCAGCCCCGCACTCCCCCTTCATCGTCGCTCATTGCTGAGTCATCGGAGAACTTCTGAAGATGGCGGGTCTCCGTGCGGTAGCTGAGGTCCGTGGTGCAGGCGGGGAGTCCGACGAGGAGCACGCATACACTTACGTTGCCGCACATGCTAACACGCACGCTGCGAAGTTTGATCTGCGGGTTTCTGAAACCGTTGGCTGGATGTGTGTGTGTGTGTGTGTGTGTGTGTGTGTGTGTGTGTGTAGCCTGCTGAGGGGAGACTAGTGTGTACGTTTGCAGAGACAAAATGACTACTGTAAGCGACGCCAGTGTTTGAGTGAATTCTCATCCGGCTCTCTCCACTACTTTGACTTCTCAGCTTTTATAGTTTTCCTGTCTACACACCCCCACCCCGCTCTCACTCCCTCCCTCTCTGCTCCCTCTCACTCGCCTGTCACCTTCAGCTCTCTCACTCCCAACCGAGGTGGGCTAGATGCCCACAAATCCACCTCCCTTGAGAATTTCCCGCCTCATCTGTGCATTTGTGTGTGTGTGTGTGTGTGTGTGTGTGGGGGGCATACTGTCCTTCTCCCCCCTACTCCTGATTCTCTCTCTCCTCTCCCTCATTCTCCCTATCACCTCTATCCATTAGTGCTATCTCTGTGAGAGAGCGAGAGATACAAGTGACACGATAGACGCCCTTCTAATCGATCACATTGAGCTTCTACATACAACTTTATTTATGTGTTTGTCTGGAGGTTTGTTTAAAAAATATTGCACTTATTTGCAATGTCTTACACTTACACTGAAGTCATCTTTTATAATAATAATAATAATAATGATAATAATAATAATGGAAATTAACAGCAGCAAAGTGACCCAATGCCATTCACTTTCGCCATCACTTTAGTTATAATGGAGCTCAATGGGGCGAACAATGGATAGGTAACGGACGGGGCTTTACATAACTGATATAGAAATAGATTTTATATGAAGACCATGCAATGCATGATGTCCACTTCAAATGAATGTTACACAGATCCAAATGTATTCACATTTGGAACAATGAGATTTGAAATACACATTTCAAACAAGTACGTGTGAAATGATTGTCTTTGGAGGAAAACACAGCACTGTTTTTCTTTCTGTTTTTTGAAATGAATGCATCAGTGTGAAAATAAGTAAATGGGACACCTCAGACTAGCCTCCACGCGTCAAAATGCTCCTCTCCTCACCTGCTTTTGTGTTCTCCAGCTGTTACTTATCACAAGAGGAGACAAATGGACAGTACGAAGGGGGGAAAAGAAGAATAAAACAGAAATAGATTTAGATCCCTGCCACCTCCGGAATGGAGGCCGCTATGATACTGCTCCGCACCACTTACCGCTGCTAATGTGCCATTGTGGTTGTGGGTTCAATTCCCAGGTGGGCTATCACTTCATACGTATTACCCCCTGTGTCCTTGAGCAGGGCATTATCGCAGCGGTCCCTCTGGAGGAATACGGCTCAGCTCAGCGCTAATGGATGGACGATGCGCACGGAGGAGCTGGATGGATGGATTAGTGAGCTAATGAATCTTTAATAAGTGGGAAGGCTTCGCGGGTGTCAAGAGACTGAAGGAAAGATCACAGCTGAACCTATCAACTGTGAGGCGGCTTTAATTCGCACAGAGCCCTTGCAGAGCCCGACGTTGGTGCACTACGTGATGTGCCTGTTGGTGGATGCGTATAGCAAATTCCTCTAAAAAAAAAAAAAAAAAAATCTATGCCATTTCACATGTCGTTATTAAATCATTCCTTTGTTCTCAGGAAGAGTCAAGTTTGTGAAGCGCCACATCAAATGCTGCCGCCATTAAATCCGCGATGTGACTTTTCTACGTTCAGACCTGGGTGATTCGGGGATTAAAGCGTTTGCAGTCTAATTAAGCCTATTTGAAGTTCCTATTACTGCACGTTGCACATTATATTGACATAGGATTTATCCATACCTGTAATAATAACAATATATATAATCAACTGCCTAAAACACCCTCGCCGCATAAGGGTTTTGCATTTTTTTTTCTTTCTGTCAACCTGATGAACGGAAGTATTTAAATATTCACTCACACTTTTTAGCTCTGTTTCGGTCTCCACCAAAAATCCCTGGCTTTTTCCAGCTGGTCGCCAACTTTGTCTGTCTTAACGTGTGGAAAGTGAGACTGATAAAAGCAGTGAGACTGAACCAAACAGTAAAGGCCCATAACACGAAAAGAACGAGCCGAGTGACGCTGAAAGTTTCTGTGGCTCTTGATCCAAATTTGAATCTACATGGTGACATGTCCCCTGCTTCTTTTTGGTTACGGTGGAGAGCTACAGGTGTAGCTCGGGGCAGATATCAAACTTTAAGATTACGCATAAGCAACACATTTTCATAGGCACTTCATAAAATAAATGCCATTAATCCTAACAATAATTAAAAAAAAAAATGTGCTCCACTGTCTTCCAGGAGTGCCCCCACCCCCCCACCTTCTATGATGTATTTCAAATATAGCTATACTATAAATGCGGCATATTGTGATCCCGAGCGGAAAACGTGCAACAGGAAATAACCCCTGTGTTAACCCCGTAACTCCAGAGATCCAGGCTCCTAACCCGCCGACGTCACCAGTCCCCCCGGCGCTGAGTCAGAATGTCCCGCTGTCGGAGCGTGTCCGGCCACAAGTCCAGGCGGACAGCAGAGACGCAGACGCATATGGAGACGTTCAGCAGCAGCCAGCGATATGTGTTCAGACAGCTGCTGTGCTGATGACCGGTGTCAGGTGCCAGTGGCCTGATTCAAGCTGGCTAACCTCCTCGCATCACAACATGTGTCTGCACAGATACAGGAGGCGATGGGTGGACATGTGTCTCTGTGTCTGGCGTGCATCTGGAGAACAACTGGCATGTCCTGGGGGGGGGGGGGGGGGGGTAGCTGTGTGTGTGGTGTGTTGATGGGAGTGTGCGTTTATGCAGGTTTACTTGACACACTACTCTTTGGTACATTGTGCTAGTATCTGGGGAGAATCTTCAGCATTCACATCAAGGGGAAGATGCAGCCTGCATGGGTGTGTGTGTGTGTGTGTGTATGTGTGTGTATACACATGCATCTGATTAGAGGGCTCATGCAGGGAAGGATGCAGACTGTGTGTGTGTGTGTGTGTGTGTGTGTAATAGGACTGCAGAGGGTCCTGATCCTTAGATTAAAGGGACTCTCACACTCCCGGCGCGTGAATGAGAGCCCATCTTCATCAGTTGGGGTTGTGTTTAGTGTAGGAAACAGTGTGTGTGTTTACATATTACAGCAGCTGTGCTTTCTTCATGTAGAATGGGAGCTGCCCACCTGATGCCAGGGCAGCTGCCACACTAACAGACCACTACAAACACACACACACACACACACACACACACACACACATTGCCAGTAGACCTTTTTTGTATCTCTGAGTGTGTGTTTGCTTCAGAGGGGAGGAGAAAAGGCCAGCTGCAGCATAAAGCCTTCATCAACTGTTCTTCTAAACTGCCCCATCTGTCTAGCCATTAATACACACACACACACACACACACACACTAATGCATACACACAGCCCTTCTGTCATCTTATCAAACACACAGCGTACTTTACACTCAGTGGGGTCTTTCACAACAATTATATGTATTCTCCGATGTCTTATGTGAGGAAAACGTGCCTCAGCTTTGTTCAATACCATGACACGCCAGTCTGGCATATCAAATTTGCATCGAAACAACTGTATTGTGTGCTTTAACGCAGCTTTTTACAATTGCTACCTCACATCTTGGACGCAGTGAATGCTGGATGTCTGCAGCAGGTCGCCAAGCGTTGGATCGGTCTTGCAAAAAGGTCCTTTCCCAAATACAGTATATTGCGCGAGAGGACAGAAGGTGTGACGTCGATAAGAACTTGTGGCCAAATGCAGAAGGCAGGCTAGCGCCGTTGTGTTGCTACATCTGTAGCTATCTACAATATACCGGTATGTGTAGTTAATATGTATAGTTTTGTACCGCATTACCGGAATTACTTCTTGAAGCAGTTCAGCTCATCTGATGTGTTTCCAGGATTCTTGCGGTCTTCGGGTCGTATCCACGTGGCCGAACGCCACGTGGCCGAACGCCACGCACCGTTTGGATAAAAGCATCAGCTAAATAAATGCAATTCAACGGCCCCGAGCACGTTTTCAGACTGTCTCTCCTGGAAGGCATTCGCGGCGTTGCACCCGGTGCGCACAAGAAGTGGCAGAAATTGTTGTTTAAAGCTTAAAAAGAGAGCTAGAGTAGGGACTGCTTAAACTCCGGCTCCTTTCCCACCTCCCACACAGCTGGCCAATCAAAGCGCGAAGTGGGCGTGGATTGTCGTATTGTCGCTGTCGGAGAGTTAAAGTACACCGGCGCCTTTGCTCTAGCCGGCCTTTTGATGCGGTGTGAAACGCTTGGACCGATGGAAAAACATGCTATCGCCACCCTCTCGAAGAAAACCCACAATTTTTCTTTTTTTTAATTTAATTTTGTAAATCATGAACTCTTGTTTGCATGAGAGAGAGAGAGAGAGGCAGGGGTCAAGGAGATATAATGGAATAGAACATAAGAAGGTTTGAGAGTGAGAGACAGCGAGTGAGTGTGCGTCAGAGAGAGTCATAACGTCCTCCTTCCTGATGTTTATGATATTGATTGGTCGCTCTCCAGAGGCTTCCTGATTCCTGATTTGCGAACATTGTGATTGCGCGCGAGGACGTCTAATGTCTCGAGTGGCCTCTACAATCAAGGACAATGACCGTTCACTCCATGCGCACCCTCTCTCTCTCTCGCCCACACTCACCATACACACATGCCCCCCCCCCCAAAGTATTACGTTTACATCATTTCATCACTCCCTGCTATTGACACAACCCACTGTTGATTTTTTTTTTTTTTGGTGAGAGTCAAGGGCGCTACTGGGCCAAAGTGTACCATTCAACTTTGGTAATGTTGTTGATAATAATGGTGATTGGACAACTGTGAAAAATAAGACCTAAGTTTTAAAATAACAAAACAATTCCTTTTGAAAAGTAAGTAAGTGTGAAGGTCTACTGATTCTAGTTGCTATATTAGCTAACGGGAACACATGCTTGCTGATTAGACACCACCGATACGGAGTTTGTTAATGAACTGGTCAGATCCCAGTGAGCAGCGTACGTTTGCCATGCCTATTTCATTCTGCAAGTCTGAGACGCTTTATTATAGAGGTGTCACACTGGGGTGTGTAGGTTTTGCCCAGCCTGTTACGTCAACACCTGCGCTGATGTAGATAACGACGCTGGCAGCATGCATTAATGTTATCTCTGTTTGTTATATTGCTCAGATTTTGCATTTGTTTGCTCACTCTTTCCATGTCTCTTTCTCTTTTAACTTTTTTTTCCCCCCCCCACACACTCGTCCTCCCTTTCACTCTGCTTTCCTGTACTTTAACTGATCTGGTACACGAGCAGAAATCCAGTTCGCGTCCTGTGGAATCGCTTGGCTTGGCGTGCCTGTTCAGCTGCCTCGGAGAATTTTTTTTTTTTTCTTTTTTTTTCAGCTTTTAAAGTTTTGGAAGTGACTGGGAGTTTTAAGATAAACATGCATGAAGACGGACAGACAGAACAGATAAGCAGACACACCGGCAGAGAGCTACAGAGAAAATAAATGCAGGCTGATAGTGAGAGAATGGAGGAGGACAAAGGGCCAACCAGAGCTGGTGTTGTTCAGCCATCTGCTCTGTGTGTGTGTGTGTGTGTGTGTGTGTGTGTGTATGCATGCTTCTATTGTATCTGGATACAGCGGAGAGAGTGACTTAGATTACCAAGACTGATATGAAAGTCACACTCTAGGACACGCAAGTGCCAGTCCTGCACACACACACACACACACACACACACAGAACCACTCATGCACACACACACACACACACACACACACACACGGAACCACTCATGCACACCCTGTCTCTCTGCAGCCTTTCGATTTTCATTGGGAAGCGTACAAAGCATTCAGCTGAAAGACAGGCGGCCGTTGCATTGTGTATGTGTGTATGTGTGTGTGTGTGTGTGTGTGTGTGTGTGTGTGTGTGTGTGCGTGCCGAAGCCTCTCCTCTAATTGAAGTGTACAGTGACTTGGCAGGCTGCCTGATGTCACAGAGTCATATGGAGGGACGATAGAAGAAGAGAGAGAGAGAGAGAGAGGATGACTTGGAGAAACCAATGATATGGGAGAGGAATGGAGAGAAAAAGAAGGGAGGATAAAGGGTGGAGGTGGAGGTGGAGGGAGAATGGGAGTGAGCTGATGATGGAGAGAATTAGACAGTAGCAACAGAACTAATGCAGTTAGTCTTTCCCCAGCGGATCGTAATGCAACAATATTACATTTCATATACTATTCTGTTTCATATGTTCCGAGTCATATTTCTAAATGGCGCACATATATATTTGATGAGGACATTCCTTTCAGCCTTTTTATTAAAGCAAAATCAAATAAGCATGCATCATTAACTGCGCGGGGGTTTCTTGACAAGTCTGACAACATCCTGCACCCAACCCCCCCACCCCAGACAAAATCGAGACAACTGCGTTCCATTAAAAGTACGCTGAATTAGCCAAACATCTATTTTCATATGATTTCTAAGCCGATTTACGGACCTTTCTTTGTGCTGGGCATCAGAATTAATGATATAAAGTGTAACTCTAAAAATATGTGCTTCATTTGTCTGTGTGTTTTCACTCCAAGGAGCGAGAGAGGAGAGGATTTTTGATGCAAGCTGTGGCAGTCAGGTGCTAGATACTGTGGGGGGGGGGTATAGGGAGAGCTCTCTGAACTGTGTGTTTGTGTGTGTGTGTGTGTGTGTGTGTGTGTGTGTGTGTGTGTGTGTGTGTCCAGGCTTTGGTCTCGTGCTCCAGATCACCTCCTGAGCCAGGCACAAGTAATTTGGCCCTTTGAAAGCTCCATGCGCTTAGCTAGACTGTGGTGTGTGTGTGTGTGTGTGTGTGTGTGTGTGTTAACAGCCTCTGCTTTCTTTCTCTTCTCTCCGTTTGTCCATTTACACCACAAACCACCATCTAAATGTAAATCTTGAATCCGGTCATTAGAGGTGTTATATTGTCCCCACGTAATGACGTGTTTCTTTGCGCATCACATGCAGTCTGAGGTTGAAATACAGGATGCATGTAAATCACCAACTTTTACAGTACGTCGCACAACAATTGCCATTTTTCTCATTCTTCTTACTTTGCCAACTGTAGTTGAGCTATGTTCCTTTTTGTTTGCCTCTTTCTGGTCATTCGTTTTCCTGCCACCCCACCTCTCCTCCGTCTTTCATTTCGCCGCATCTCACATAACAACACATTGAGAAAAACTGCGCACGCGTGTGCACAAGCGGCCAAGGAGCGGGAGTGAGCGGCCGCGGTTGAAGCCACAGCACCGAACCACAAGCATCCGCTGATGAGAAAGAGCAGCGAGGTTAATCCGTCAGATTACAGCAGATAACAATGCACCGGGGATTGCTGAACGGGAGATTATAGCAGAGCGATGAGGGATAGAAGAATGAATGGATGGATGGATGGATGGATGGTGGAGAGTGATGGAAGTTAAAAGGATGGCTTTTTTTGCACTTGTTTTTTTTTTTTGGGTGATTTCAACTTGTCCTGGAAGCTCTGGTTCAACGGTTCAACCGTTTTTTTTCATCTAAAATACAAAACGCGTTGAGCAGGGAAGCCCTGTTGTTGTTGAATACAGTTTAACAGAGATATATAAAGATCGACTAATGTGCAGAAGGAACAATGATCAATGGGGATAGCGATCGCAAAAAAGGGAATGTAACTGTGATATGTACAGAATAAACAAAATGTAAAATAGTATAGTGTCTATCTGGTCCATTGGGTAGCTGGTTATGTTATATACAGTATAAATAGAAAGCAGCTATGTAATATGTACAGTGTAAAAGAGGCAATATGTGAATTAAATACAGTTTTCTGCTTAAAACAGCTACTGAGCAGTGACTGAAATTTGAGGTTTGACGTTAATAATATGATGCATCACAATTCACCTGAAAGTGTCGAGAAGGAACTCAACTAGTCGTCCACAATGAATTAAAATGTTGTGTTTTTTTAAAAATAGTTCTGGGTTAGGGTTGGGAAATGATGGTGATTGTCGTGGTTTAAAGAAGAACACCTTGCGGTCAGGCTTCGATGTTTAAACATGCCGGTAATGGTGACCATAAGCAAACGTAGCGTCTGTCAACACGGTTGTTTTTCTTGTGAGCTCGCTCGCTCGCATCGCAGCGGCCATTGTGCGTTAACAATCTGCACTCTGACCCTGTGCCGTGACATTTAATTCCGCGAGCGGGTCACGCTGGTGCTAAACGGAACCGTGAGAGACTTCATGGCTCCCTCGCACCGATGGGGAAACAGAGTTATCAAGGGGACGCCGGTTGAGGCGGCGGAAGTGTACGATATGGTAATAACACAGCAAGCTGCTTCAGGTATTTTAAAGCTACCATATGCTAGCCACGCTAGCTCACACTTCCCATACAGTCATGTCATTGTACATGTGCGTAGCCTATATTATTCCTCATTTGACCAAAGAGGGTAGTGTTTGTCAATCCGGTGGCCAAGAGAAGAGAATGCACTTGGGGGAAACAATATTAAGACAATTGATGGGGCATTAAACAATGGTAAAATCACACCATTCCACATTCCAAATAACTGTTCATGCTCATGTAGGGACCCCATTGGCGTCCCCGGGGGGCCCACTCGGAAAACCACAACAGGAGAGAGTATTGGTGTAATCAGATCAGCACAGTGTTGACAGGCTCCATGTGAAAGGCATTTGGTTCACCAACAAACAAACAACACCCTCTCCAAAGCAGCACATGTCAGCAGCGCGTTAACATTGCGCTTTGCTCGGCTAATATGCATTTTGTGACAGTCAAATGATTTCCTTGGCTGTTGGCTGGCGTCTGACACTAGCTGCTCTTATCAGCTGTTGCACAGTGATGTTGTTTTTTTTTTCTTTTTTTTCCTTGATCATTTGAACTCGAACTTGATTTCATTTTGTTGTATTTGTGTCAAATTTGTGTGATAACATAAAAGAAATGAATGAAAAAAAATGTGGCCGGTGCTGTTTTAGATGTGCGTCGTTTTTTTAGCGTTGAGTCGGATCAACGGACCCGATAGGCTGGGCGAAAAAAGGGGGCAGAGGAGAGAGAGTGGAGACAGGCGAGAGAAAAGGGAGAGATTAGAGATGAGAGGGGCTCTCCACATTCTCCTGTATCAGTCCAAACAGCCTGCATGCCAGCCAAGAGTCTCTCTCTCTCTCTCTCTCTGTCTGTCTTCCTCTCTCTGCCAGACAGATGACAGAATGTGGAGAGAGGGATTAAAGAGGAGAGATGCAGGGAGACGGAGGGATAACACATTCTTGGACGGCATTGGGTGTGTTAACTTTTGGAGATGGTTTCTGTGCTTGTGTGTGTGTGTGTGTGTGTGTGTGTCTGTTTGTATGCATGGGTTTGCATACTATATACCAGAAATACGTGGACACCCAAGCATTGCACCCATATGTGATTCCAAAAAACACGGGGCATTAATCTGACACGATAGCAGTCGCCGCTTCTCTGGATTTTTGGAGCCTGGCCGCAGTGATTTGCTCCCCTGCAGCCACAAGAGCACGAGTGGGGGTCAGGCGCTGATGTCGGGCGATGAGGTCTGGGTCGTGGTCTGCGTCCCAGTTCATGTCCAAGGTGACGTTTCCATACCAAAAGCAGAAAAAACGTGTCTTTATGGGTCTTTATTTTGTGTTGCTGTTCACTTGTGCCTTTGCAGAATTGTTTATACAGTACATGCAAGGCGCACATCACAAAGCAAGTTTAGTATGTTAGCCAGCTATCTTTGGGCTTCTGGTATCTGGTAAGTGGCTCACTAACCTGCTCCGGAGCATGTTTACTTCAGAGGGTCAGGTCAAAACATGTCAACGGCCGGCCTACTGACCAATCAGATCACTGTGACAATTTGTGGTCTTTTAATCTGCAGCCTTTTCGTATCGCTTGTCCATGAAAAATGAAACAAAATGAGACAAAAAAGCCACAAAAAAGCACAAATGTCACCATAATAAGATAAGATAAATACATAATCCATTTATAGATAATCATTTTTAGCCCCCACAATCACTCTAGACCCCTGAACATACTGAGAATGCAGGTTGTATTTATAAAGGCCTATATAGTGATCACCACACTGACTATTTGGATATTAATCGTCATGTTTCCGCAGCTTCTTGTTCATTTTAGAGTTGTGCGATTACTTTCTATGTGTCATATCAAGCACTTAACTCATGTGACTGGCTCCCAGTAAGGAGCTCCGCCTCTTTCGCATTCATCATAGCTGCACTGGACAATCCAGAGAGGGAAAACCAGGGCTGGAGAACTGAGCCGGTTGATAGCCAGCTTCATTATACCGGACATCCAAGATCGCCCGTGTTGGGCTCAGCGACGCCAGGCAACCGGAAGAGAGCCGGGCAGGAGTTTGTCAGTATGTGCTTGGGTTTGCATATACTGTCTGTGTGATACACTGCAGTGTCATTATGATTCCAAATTGCTTAAGGATAACACATTCTATATTGAACCAGCGGGATCGGAGCCCACGGGGCACAGCAGTGTGTTTATGTGTCTGTTGTGTTTTTCTGCCCTTTATTGTTTATCCGGATTGAACCGGCAATCTCTGGTGTTGCTCCCAGGTCGGCCATTGTGACGCCTCCTGCGTTGTTTATTTCTGCAGGAAAAAGAAAAAAAGAAAAAAGAGAGGCAGTGTGAAACATTTTTAAATCGTCTGTCAGCCTCAGGGCGAAAGCCTCCAGACTGGGTTCAGAAAGGCAAAAAGCTTCACTTTTGGAGCTTGTGGGGAGCTGGGAACAGCCGGGTCAAAGGTCAACAGAGAGGAAGTTTAATAAAGAAGGAAAAGGAGGGCGAGATGGGGTAAAGGGGGGGGGGGTTTGATTGATTGTTTCCTGTCTGCGCACCAGTCTGCTCCCTCCATTCTCTCATCCCTTTCTAGTGCATGGCTCTACTCTGTCCACTCCAGTGTCTTCAGTGGTTGTTTAGTAGAGAATGAGTTGCCATGGCAGTGTATAAAACACAGAGAAAGATTCGGCAGACAACAGTTGTGCTGAGCCGCTATAAAACATTTACTACACGGCAGTATATAATCACCAACATCTTTAATAACCAGAAAGAGGTGTAAAATCCACAACACGTAGCAATAAAATCATCCAAAAGAAAGGGCATTAGTTACTATGATCTGTAGTTCGTGTGTGTGTGTGTGTGTGTGTGTGTGTGTGTGTTTTGGGTCAACCTATGTCTGAGGGAGACTTTTCTCTGTCTGTCTCCTCCAGGGTAAAGCTGCTATTCAACACATTCCTTTGTTTAACCTTCTAATTGGAAGGCGTCTAGAATGGGCGCGCAGTCTTTTATGGTATCACAAGTCTGATCTCACACACACACACACACACACACACACACACACACGCACACACACACACAGCATGGTCTCCCACAGCGGCTGTGAGAAAGGAACAAAAAGACACAAGACAAAAAGATCAAATTATCAGCTACATTTAATTACCCACAACTAGACAGACACAATAACAGTGTTAAATCCAGATTTGTCTGCGCTCGAAAGAGAGCGAGAGCAGGAGAATTCAGTCAGACTGAGGCTCGCTCTCTCTCTTGCTCTCTCTCTCTCTCTCCTCTCCCTCATTCCTTTGCCGCAGAGTGTTTTTTTTTTTTTTTTTTGAAGGCATTGCTGCAGAGTGAAGTGATGACAGCTTATCGGATTAGGGATCACCGGATAATAAATACTCTTGTTTGATTTCTCCACCCATACTCCTTAAACATGATTACTGCTCACTGTTACCGCCAACATCACATTATAGCGCGCTGCACAGCGCGGCGCCCGCATTTGCATAATCTTTACAGAGATGGAAAGAAGCGATGGCTGCAGAGGGGAAGGATGCTGAGGAATGCATTGAGCCGTCACTCCCCCTCCATCTTCCTTTCCCTTTATCATTTTTGTTGCCGTTCTCGTTTGACCTTGTTACCACTCTCTATGAAAACACATGGAGCTGCTGCCTCTGCGAAAAAAAGGGTTTGTAGTGCATGCCGGCTGCGCTGCTTGTGCATGTGGACTCCCACCTCCAAGATCGTTTACTAACGACACCTGTAATGAATATAGTACATGTATGCATATGTATCCTCAAATTTAACAGTGTGGCGATTCTTCTTTTAGGCCTAATGAAACTAGAAAGCTGATTGTGTCAACTCATCCCAGTGAAACTTTCGGTCATGTCTTAACCTCCTAAGTCCCAAGCTCTTGTTTGGTGTGCATTTATAATTTCTCTTTGCTGTTTGGGCTTATTGGGACCTGATAAGTATAAAAACTAAGCATCATCTTTTGACATGATGTAGTTTTTGAGAAAAATGGTGTCCATATAAGCAGAATTAAGTTTTATGGCATAGACACCCCAAAATGTGACGTCCACGCATGTGGATGCCAGGTCTTAGGAGGATATTGATAGTTTAAGCTTATCCACTTCCATCCAGCACGTCCAGTATTTGGATAAAGTGGCTCATGAAAAGTAAGATGTGCAGAAGTTAATGTACATATTTTATATCGTCAATCACATCTTATGCATTTCATCCCATTCTCAGATTACATCTACGGGCCAGTTGAGTTTTAGTTTTTATAACATTTACACTTGTCATTTCAAGTGTCTTCCCATCTGGATCGTCTACGCTTAGCCACGCGGCGGCATGCAAATCGGGGGCGGCGCGACGCCAGTCCAGAGGGTGGTGGTAATGCGCTGAAGGTGTTTGGTAACCGTAACATCAATTGCCAGAAGAAGAACAGCATCTGAAATTCAACAGTAAGCAGTCAGCAATATTATCTAGTTAGCTAACAACTATCCCTAAACTAACACTTATGGACTATGAGCCAGACAAAAGTTTGCAGGCTCTCACTCACACAGATCGGCCATCGGATCGAACCGATCAGGGATCGGAGAAACGCTACAATGTGCCGTTGTAGCGCGTTGACTCAACGCCGCACCGCCTTCCTGTGTGATCGTACATGTTGAAGCTGCTTTTCGGGCCAATGAAATCTGTCTTGAATGCCTCTAGATTGCATTTAGCTTGGTTCTTTATTATTATCTGATCCTCCAAAGATGCGATGAAGTGTGAATGGGGTCTTAGATTTGATAAGGCTTGAGAAGGATTTGAATTGAATAAGCGGATACATGATTCAGGTTTGGGTTTGATCCCTGTCTGTAATGTATGTTTATATGTGTGTGTGTGTGTGTGTGTGTGTGTGTGTGTGTGTGCACGGGAACTGGGCCGGTTTTTGCTCTCCACCAGGCCAGTGTGAGGCCGGCCAGCTTGTGGAGCTAACAGAGCTATCAGTGTTCCTGCTCAACCACAGTGACACTGTGAATGTATACCTCTGTATACTACGTGTGTGTGTGTGTGTGTGTGTGTGTGTGTTGTTGTTGCTGCCACTCTCCGAACTTGTGACCTTGCGGTGAACTCCACTCCATTCTCATTCCGAGAGCGGCACAGTGAGCCTGCTAGCAGCGTTAGCTAATTAGAGCTGGGATGCTTCTTCTTGGCTTTCTCTCCCCACAGCTCTTGCGCGCATGCATGGGTGCATGTCCGTGGTGCCCCCAGCACGACTCTAAGGCAACACCGTCTAGACAGACATGGAGAAACAGAAAACGCATCTGTCCTCGCCGTCGTCGTCGTCGTCGTGTCGACTCACTTGGCAGCACTGTCGTTACAAAAATGAAGCTGACTGCAGTTTGTTAAAAGACAAATTTAACGTAATTGAAAGTTAATTTCGGGTTGGTTTTGATTCCATTTCAAAACCCATACGGGAAGAACGTACTGGATAGAAAGAAAACACGCCAAACTTTTAAGTTGACCCCATGCAGATGAACACGAGCAGAGAGAAACGTCGACGGTATTACCTCCCCTTAACGCTGTATTGCTTCGCCAGTGTAGGCGTCTCTCCTGTCACGCCGGTGAGACAGTTTTGATTTCAACGGAAGAGAGCTGGATGAAGGGAGAGAGCAGCGCCGTGATGCTCCAGTTAAAGAGGGATGGAGGATACAGATGCAGGCGCACAGAGGAAAAAGTCCAAGAGAGAGAGAGAGAGAGAGAGCTGCTGTCAAACGTCCTCTCCAGGGAGACTCTATTGTAATTCAGTTGCTGCGCTGTGTTTTGTTTCGATGTCCGGTGTTAAATGTCTCTGTGAACGTGCGTGTCGGCACTCTGCTGTCGGCCCGCGACTGTCGTGTTTTTTTGAGTCGCTTTTTGAGCTTTGTGTTTGGCTGATTGAGAAACATTGAATCGGTGGTGGAGGCAATCAGATAGAGAGAGAGAGAGAGAGAGAGAGAGAGAGAGATCATTGATTTCACTCATTTAGTCGTCTCCTGTGCCTTTTCTCCTTTTTTCCTTCCACAAGCTAAACACCACGGGCTGACAACAACAATACAAACTTTTTTATGAGATATTAGAAAAGTAATTTGTTGTAGGATGCGAGACAAACAGACTGCAGACCGACTACTTTCGATACATGGCCAAAAGTATGTACATCTAACAGGCTTTCCACCAGAGCCTGGCTGGACTGAACCTCACCAATGCTCCTATTCAGCCACAAGTGCATCATAATGTCTTTATTAACTTGTTTAGTGGATGGGGGGGGGGGGGGGGGGGGGGCGCGGCCATGTAACAGGAGAGAGCCTTTCCTCAACTGTTGAAAGAACGCTGTGTCTAAAATATAATGCATTGCTGTAGAAAATTCCATTTTTAGCCAAGCAGACCCTCCACAGGACTTTGTGATTGTTGATATGAGATATTAGCGTGAATTCCAAAGCCTAACTACTATCACATGAATCTGCTCATCGTGAACTGTCAAATAAAACGTTCTCTCTGAGAGATCTGCAGAAGCAATACATATATATATTGATGCAAAATCAGTGTGAACGCAAAACGGTCCAGACCAAATTAACTGAACTGCAGGTGTGAAAGAACCCTAAGGAGTCTAGGCCAAGCCGTGAAGAACAGCCCCAAAGCAAAAGTATAAAAACAAAAAAAAACGTACTTTTGGCCGTGAGGTGCAGTTCCTGTCCGTATGTTTGCAGGCGCTGCGTTGTGTTCACGTGCAGCTTTTAAACCAGAAGACGCGAGGCGGTGCAATGATCAGTCAGCCTTTGTCAGCGCTAGTTCTTTCGAGGCCCGGCTCGGTGTGTCAGGGAGTCTAAGCCGTCACAGCCGGAGACGCCCCCCCCCCCCCCCCCCCCGGCCTGGACGAGTCGTTTCACCGCCTCTGGGTGGGGGAAAAATATGTTCCCAACAAAAGGAACCAGCAATTTCACTGCTAGCAAATATGAGAAATGCAATTTCCAATGGATTTGACAGCACAACATAGCTCCACACGTGACGGATATCTCCCTGGTGAAACATGCTGTCGACTCATTGACCGCCCCCCCCCCCCCCCCTTGCTTACCCACCTCCTGAAGTATCTGCACTGACGTCTTTGCATTGGTTGACTTGGAGTTTGCTGGATGAATTCCAATTTGATATGCTGGATGCACGCTGACAGCATTGTAAGTATCATAAGTATTCAAATGTAAGTCGGCAGCACCAACAAATGCGAACACATACCCTGAGTATTTCCGGGAAAAAAAAACACAAAGGGCAGCTATGAAGACGTCATTTGCGAAAACATTTAAACGCCATTCTTAAAATGAATAAACCAACGCCAGTTTGATTGATTTTCCCTCGAGTGCACAATAAAAAAAAAAAGAAATTGATGATTTATGAAAATTAAAACATTTCGAGATATCATCAAAACAACACCAGTTTAGCACACACACACACACACACACACAAAAAAAACACAATTTAGGGAAATAGACTGTACTGTTTTTCGTCATCTCGTATGCAAAGCTTGTGTCTTCCTCCACTGCGATCTCATTTGATTGAGCCTTTACTTGGAGGCGATGCATAAATCCTTCCTCAGAACATTTCCTATTAAATCAATCCGGGGAAGTTCAGACGAGTGAACAGTCAGGGAGAGAAGGCTGTTTGGCCTCAGCGTTGTTTATGCGCGTTTGTTTTTTTGGCGGACGTGAACTTATCAACCCTGTCGCTAACGTGATTACCTTCTAGCCATGTGGCCTAGTAGTTAATACAAACACACACACACACACACACACACACAAGGCCAGGCCACGCTGCCTGTTACTCCGAGTGTCCTGGCTGGGAGACCCAACAGAATCAGACAGCACCAAAATATCACTGCAGGGTTCCCATGTCAACACTAGCAGATGCAACATTAATTCAATCAGCCGTGGAAAGTCACCGAGCGGAATGGCTGCGAGAGGGCCAGCACCCGAGAGCTGCAGTGGCAGTGTGCGGGGGGGGGGGGCGGGGGGGGGGGGGGCGGGAGGGTCTACAGACCATTTTCTGTTTGTTTTGTTTTTTTTTTTTTTTTTTTTAAATTTTGTGTCATTTTAATCTTTGCAGTTAGGTGTTTTTAATCCGCATGTGTCTTGCTACCGGACATTGGTAGCAGTTTGCGTGCACTGATAATTAATTCCTTCTCACACCTCGTTCTCATTTCCACTCACTTTGCTTTCTTTGTTTCATTCTCACTGTGTGCTTGAGGCCTGCCCCCCCCCCCTGTGAATCCATTTTTTTGTAAGGTTCACCTCTCCGCTCAGGCCTTGGCAGCACCTGCCTTGGATTGTCACCGAATGTTTACGTACAGCAGCGTCAGACGAAGAAACCCCCCAAAATGTCTACAAGCAGTTGTTGTAATAAATGTTAGCCTCGGTTGTGACTGGCCGAGGCTTTCCTACCTTGACAGTTTTTTATTTTATTTTAGGCAGATGCAGTACCTTGCGGTTTGGTGATGACGGACGAATGACCTACTTACGCTCAAAAATCATCAGTCCCATCATTGTGGATGTGTCAGGGAATGTGGAGGAGAGATGTGCATCCGCTGAATCATAGTGAGCAAATGCTCTGCGCACCCAGTGCTGGTCTGCAGCCCGAGCATTGGGAACCACTGCTCCATGTCTGACTGCGATGAATTCCATGATTAAGTCCGTCTTGGCTAATCTGGTTCCAGACCAACGAATCCCCACCCGCATCTCTGATTTGTTAAGTGATTCAAACAGGTTGGCCGTTGTGCCCGTCAACAGCTGTTTCTGCCAGTTGGAGACACAATTGACCAGGTCAGAGCTTTGTAGGTGGGATTAATAACGGGGCGGGGGGGACGGGGGTCGATCATTTCCGACTGGCTGGTGAGCTACCAGCTACCGATCTTAAATCGGCACATTTCATCATGGAAACGCATGCTCCTCCTCCTCCTCCTCCTCCTCCTATGACAGCAGCTGCCACGTTGACTGAAAACATGAGCGTGGCGTCTGGGCTGAAATGAGCCACTCAGCCTTTACCCAAGCCATATCTCACATGAGCCGGCATAACATGTTCACCTCTGTCTCAGACTTCATTAGCAAAACGTGGCATTTTTAATATTTTGCTTTAACCAAACCTTCCTGCCGGATTTGTCAATTGGCAGCGCTTCGTACAGTAGATGAGTGGAGATTGATATACATATATATATACACACACACACACGTATAGAGCGCAAATTGGATTACCAGACATGACAGGATTACAACTAATATATAAGCCAAAAGTAACAAAGTCCTGACAGCACAGTCATACATAACGTGATACATTCAACTATTAACGCATATATTTGAAAGAATCTAACATTGTCCAACAGAACCTTGTGTTGTGTGAACAGAGTAGCTAAGTGAGAGCGGCGATTGAGCTGTTCCTGCTTCCTCCTGAGCCTAAAAATGCGAAGAAAAAAAAAAATGTCACAGTGCTGGAGTCACTGTTTGTCTCCTTGAGGTGTGAAGTGCAAAGAAAATCCGCGGCAATGAATGCTTATCTCCGAAACACCGAAATACATCAGCTCTCTCCTCTTTTCTGTTGTCACCTCTTTATCTCCTCCAGCTTTTCTCCCTACCTTTCTCTCTGTCTTTGCCACCCCCCCGCCGCCGCCGCCTGTCTCAGTGGAATCTAAAACTGATTTAATATTTGCAGAGGGAGTATTGAATGTCCTGTGAAAGAGAAACACAGGTGGGTCTGTCTGTGTGTGTGTGTGTGTGTGTGTGTGTGTCCAACTAATCTGTGAAACTGAGACAGACACAGAAGCAGACGAAACACAGCGCACGGTGACATTTGTGTCACACACCCCCCCCCGTAAAGAAAGGATAAGCCAAAAGAACCCGTCGTTGACCCTCTGTGACATTTCCAGGGGAAAACGCGGCTGACATGACGAGAGCGTGATTTGCGGATGTGTTTAAAGGACGGCGCAGCGCGGTAAAACGTGCGACTTTCAGAAGGCAGCTTTGCGGTTAGCCTGTAACTCTTCTCGAGCATACAAGCACGCTGTGTTCCCTAATCCCTCTTCATCCTTTTGGTGTCATTTGCAGCGAGAAGTGCTGCACTGTGCAATCTGGCTGACGTTAAGCGCATCCTGCCATTCAGCCCTCTTCTTTACCTCCTTGACTAGTAGCTTATGCTTACTGTGACACAATCTGTCTCCTGCATTCTTTTTTTTTTTTTTTTTTTTGTAAAGCTATTCATAAGAGGAAATGTTTTTACTGAGCGCACACGTTCTGCTACATCATTCGGATGTGCTTCCATGCAGTGCTACACGTTCGAACCTTAAGAGTTCAGTGCGTGGTCAAAGGGCCTGTCTTTGGTAGGCGTTCAAGAAGAACCGTTTTGTCGGAACTGGTTTTCACCTGCGCGCGTTGACAGCGCGTCCTTTGGAGTATCTCGGCCTCGAAAGTTCAAAATTTTAGATTAGTTGGTTCAAAAGCACGAGAGAGAGAGAATCAACCTGTACGTTCATTTTCAAATAAAATGGGGGGAATAAGAGACAGCTTCCTGAAAGGCAAGAGGTTCTTAGGGCCGAATGCCCCCTAACACCCCTACTCTCCTCACCTGCCAGAAACCCCCATCACAGGTCACCCCGTTAGACCTGTGAAGCCACCCACGAGGGGGTGGGGGTAGGAAGAGGATGGTAACAAATTGATAAAAAAAAAACAAAAAAAAAAAACTAACTGTCCGGTCCACTGCATCTCCCGTTCTTCAGCAGATTGAGTTTGCTCAGTTGTCATGGAGATGCGACCACGGATCCTCGGTCACATGGTAATGATTGTTTGAGAGTTTTATGTGTCTGTTCTGCTGCTACAGACAAACAACTGAATGCTCTGGACCAGAAGTACTGATGGAGGGAGATTAGTTTGTCCACTAACGCGTGAGCAAGACGAAATGAGTCGACGTGACGTCTTAAATGTGGTTATTATGGAAAGCGGAATGTTTGTCGGGAGTTCAGCATGAGCCGGAGCGGGTGGCGCCGCCGTCCCCCCCCCCCTGTCCTGGCTGGGGTTTTTTTTTTCCCGGTCTGCGAGGGATTTGGATGGATGTGGCCCCAGGGTGCCAGAGAGTGGGGCAAATCAACATGCGCTAGGCTAACAGAAGGTGTGTCTGCGTCTTCTGTGTGTGTGCGTGTGTGTGTGTGTGTGTACGGGCACTAAGCTGCTATGAGGGGGGTCCACCAGGATTAGTATAATCAGGGGCTTGTGAGGACCCCCTCCCAGCCCCCCCACTGTGTTTCACCTCCTTATCCCGTCATCCCTCTGCTGCTCTGCCCTCCATCCGCCTCCTCATCCCTCCTTCCCCTCAGCCTCCGTCACCTCCTCATCGCTCCATCTCCATCCTTCCCTCCAGTCTCTTTACCGCCGCTCAGTTCCTCATTCTCACCCCGCGCTTCCATTCATCCCCTTGACCTCATCCTCTTACGCATCCTCCTTATCATTACCTTCTACATTGTAGGCATTTAGCTCAGCGGCTTGGAATTACAAGTTCCCACCCGAGTGGAGTGCAGCTCTGAGATACCGAGCGTCAAAGTTTAGCCGTCCCAGCTGTGTCGGAAAAAAAAAAAAAACGTCTGCGATATCTGCGAACACCGACCAACCACATGAGAGCGGTGCCTGGAAAAGCAATTTAGAGGGAGGAAGGTGTCAGGCGTTCAAGGCGTGTGTATGTGTGTGTGTGTGTGTGGTGGTGGTGGGGGGGGGGGGGGGGGGGGGTTAAAAGCGCTGATATCCTTACAGCAGCTCCAACCAAAATAGAAACACAGACAAACATGTGCATGCAAATTTCTGCTCGCTGAGGCTTCATGTTATTAATTGACACCGGGGGGCGATTAACCCTTTGAACCCTGGCTCACTTCCTTTATTTACATACTTATGTCATAGTCACCACTGCCGCATGACGCGTATTGACAGGACAGTGGCACTTCACATGTCCTACGGCACTTAAAGAGGCATAGAGGCATAGCTGTAAAGGGTGGCAGTGTCGTCGGCCTGTTGGGGGGCCACCAGGTCCAGACTGAAATATCTCAACAACCACCGGATGGAAGCGCCACTTTTCCATAACTAGCAGCCTCACTAGCACTGCTAGCATTACTAGATTCTTAGTCTTGTTACTGTACGTCTTGTTTTGTTTTTTTAACACACTGCCACCTACATATGAATGAATGCGGAAGAATATATGTAGTGTTCCAGGGATATAAGAAGAACCGCGCAGGAAATGTCCTGATGGTGTAGATTGATAAAATACATTTGTATATTTATATATATACTGTATGCAATTTCTTTTTTTTTTTTTAATCTGGATTATGGTGAGGCATGCTGCATCATTAGCCACTGGCAGTTTCATGTTTGTGCCGTGCCATGAATATACATCAAGTGATCAACTGGCATAGCTTTTTGCTGACTCTCTTAACACGAGGAACATCTGAAGCTCTGCGGAGTCTTTTTACATACATTTTTAAATGTATTGGCGGACATTTATCATAGCAACTGCTTACATGTGAAAAAAAAACGTTTTTTTTTTGCTGATTCCAGCAGTATGCGAACGACATACGGCATACGCGTCAGTCAGACGCTCGGAGGTGTAAAACCATGAGATGCCCACGCGGAGATTTAAACATACTCGAGTGGAGTGGAGTCTCGGACTGAAGGTTTGGATCTCTCTGGTTTGAGATTCAGCATCATCCTCCATGTTCTCAAGCCCTCTATCTGCATATATCTCATTAAATGCTCCACTTTATCCCATCCATTTATCTTCCTCCCTCCGTCATCCCACCCCCTTATTCCAGCACTGGCTCCTCTATACAGTAACTCAACACTCCTCGCAGCCAGCCTCATCTACTTATCTTCACCCTTTCTAAAGGTCATTACATTCACAGCCTGTTTTGCCAGATTAAAATAGAGGCCTAAGGAAGAGAAGATGAGGTGTGTCATATCTGCCAGCCTCCCACCTTATCAAACGCACACGTGTGCGCGCGGATACAGACCCCGACACATGCTCTTGTAAGGATGCACATGTTGCACATGCATACAAGGAAGTGCGTAAACATGCGTGGGGATGGTAACAGACACACACACACACACAGTCTCCCACACCTGCATGCATTCGGTCACACACTTCTGGTTGCGCAGGCTCATAAAGCAGTAAACACACATTATATTCTCCCACACGCGTGCAGTGAAAAACACACTTTCTCCCTTCTCTTCCGCGCACACACAAGCTGACACACGCCAGCGTATACGCTCTATTACGTTTAGGCATCAAACGGGCTGAAGTGCAGTCACGAGAATCAATAGATTGCCATAAGGAAAAAGGCGTCGCTTCAAAATTAAAAAAAGAAATGGAGAGATGTCTTTGAGAGTGGAGAGGGGAAGAAGCAAGGAAGGAGGAGTTTATGAAAAGAAAGACGAGGAGGCATGGAGAAAGGGATAGCAGGCCTTGAAATAAAACTGGCAGGAAAAAAAGGAACGAAGCGAGCCTTTTAGAAAAGGAGTTAAAAAAAAAAAAAAAAGGAAGGGAGGTGTTTTTGTTTGTTTTTTTTTTTTTACATTTATTTTTTTGTGGGGGGGGAAAAGAGCTGGAGGGCGTTGAGAGGAATTCCATAGGAGAAGGATTTGGCTGCGAGTGATGCCGGATCCTAGAGGAATACAGATTTGGTTTGAATTCACAGATGTATAAAGGACAGAAAGGACCGTTGCTGTTGTATAAAAGAAAGAAGAAAAAAAAAAACCCAAACAATAATAGCAAAGGTAGTCTCCGGCAATGACGCTCTGGCTAGTGCGACAACAGGGGGGGGGGGGGGGGGGGCAAATTGGGATTCCACGGGCGCACAAGTCTCCCTCCCGCGGTTTATTGTGGCTCTTGTTGGCGTTGGTTGATCTGTGTTCTCCTACACTGCAAAAAAAAAAATTCCCATGGCGAGTGTTTAGACTTGCAACAACAAGGCAGCGATTCTGGACACATTCGCATCATAGATATAATTCATGAATACTTTTTTTTTTTATTCCTTTATAACACAATTTTCAATTCCACAGTGACTGCGGACGCCGTCACGTGATGTTGCCAGATCCTCGAGAAATGAAAATCTTCCGTCCGCCGTGTCATTTTTTGCAGTGTGCCTTCGCTCTCCCTTCCCTTCGCCCCCCTCCCTCGCCTCTTGTTTGTTGTTTGAGTGTGTGTATGTGTGTGTGTGTACATGTGCGTGTATCCATTTCTTTGAGAGGGTCAAAGCCTTGTGTGATGTGTGTGTGTGTGTGTGTGTGTGTGTGTGTGTGTGAGGCCCCCCCCGTGTTTTTCACATGCAGATCAGCCACACAAGCCTCTCCACGCAGGGCTTTCACATGGACCTGCTACGGTCTTCAACCTCTCGACAAAACCCACTTGTCCTGTATAGTAGCCTCACTGGCCACCAGCTCCTTTCTGCGGATACAATGCTCGCCGACTGCTGTGGCTGTCGACTCGGCTGACGGCTCGAGGGTCCCATTTATTCCGCTCGCGTCAAAGCTGTGAAGAAACGTCCATCCTTCCAAGTTTTTTGCGATCAGGTTTTGAGCGTTGACTTTCTGTTCTGTCAATGTGTGTTTTCTGTTGATTCCAGTGCAAAAAAAAAAAAAAAGTCATGATTTAAAGATTTTTTTTTTACAATTTAACAGTTGTTTTCTTTTATATATATATATGTGTTTTCCAATTTGATCTTACATTGGAATGTCCATTTGTCCATGCACTGTGGGGCTGGCTGTCACTTTTTCCAGGCCAATGAATGCCTCCACTTCCTCGCTGAGTGACAAGCTCGTTGGGGTAATTAGGGCTACGACTTGATGATTGCGTTCGTTCTCTTCGATTAATCTTCGGAGTCATTTTGTTTTAGATTAATCAATTTAGTCTGTAAAATGTAGAAAGTTGTGAGGAATGTCACTCACTTCAGTGAAAGAGAGAAAAGCACAAAATGATGATAATATTTGCCTTTTTTGCGACTAATACGATTCGTCAGATTTGTCGTTGATCAATTTTCTGTCTCGTCAATTCATCAGCTCGCCGTTTCAGCTCTTGTGTATTGCAAGGCTGTTCCATTTTTAAAAGTCATCAGACGGCTATGCTGTTACCCATGACTTTTCCGTGGCGTCACGTGACAAATGATTCCACGCACTGCTTACTTACTTACTCTGGTGATTCGGTGTCATGTTGTCCATTCGGCATAGCTTGCTTGTTTCCTCCGTTCTGCGTTAATGAAGACAACAACAGCAACAACAGTCAAATCTGCTGAAGGCAACAGGGCATGCATTGGATCACAGAGAGTGCATCTTAAACCCCCCCCCCCCCCCCCCCGTGCTGTAGTACAAGGCACAACCTTGTGCGCTATTACACAGTGAATTGTGAACTTGAACAGATCATTACAAATCAAATACTTCATTCGTTCCGTCTTAACAGTTTTGAGCTATTGATTTTCGTGCCCTTTTGACACTTGGATGTTTTATGTTACATTCAAACCTCCAGTATTTTGAAATTGGACTTCCTGGAGTAAAGGTTCTTCAGCTGCACCAGAAGCCCGCATTTCACTTGCAGGTGTTGTATCTGTCGCCTAGCAACGTGATCTCATTGACTATTAGCCGTGCGTGTGCGTGTTTATGTTGTCAGGTGCCGTAATCGGCATTGTGTGAAGGCAGCCTTAAGCTTATCCTCAGTTGCACTGTATCCCTGTAGGGGCAGATGATGACACTGCTGATTACAGAAAACACACACACACACACACACACACACACACAAATACATACATTATTAATTCGAATGGGAGGATAAAACCATTTATTTATTTATTTATATGGAGGCCATTCACTTCTTTGCCAACAATAATGATAAAAACAAAACAAACAAAAAAAATTTAAGAAATCAGTGATTATCTTGCATCTTTGAAGAAATATGAAATAAACCTTAATAGCAACCAGAGTACCGTGTTGGAATGAAAGTCTAAATTTTCCAAATGTGTTATTAAGTTGCGTTAATTCAGAAAAACTGTCCAGGGTGCTACGAATGCCCCGTTTTCTTCCTCTTATTTTTTTTTTCCTCTCTCCTCATTAAGGCACTGTGCCCGAGCTGTCCTTCCAGAAATATAATTGAAAGCAGGGAGAAAGGCAAATGTTGCTTTAATCTCATTTGCAGGCGAACAATGGGCCTGGGACTACGCTAAATTCATAAAAGTGGCTTTAATGTAATGAAATTTAATGAGGTAATTTGTGACGGAGCGAGATGGTGGAAGTGTCCTGACGTGTGCAAGGGTATACACACTCACACACACACACACACACACACACACACACATATACAAGGACGTCAGACACACACGTGGAAAGTAAATCTGTGTGAATATTTATAATAAGGGTGAAAGAGAGAATGTTCAGTCAAACAGGAGTTTTGAATGGAGCCCTTGTGTGTGTGTGTGTGTGTGTGTGTGTGTGTGTGTGTGTGTGTGTGTGTGCTATCTGTGTATATTTTAGTAGATAGCCATGCTGTGAGATTAAGTTCCTCACAGTTGAATCCACAGAGTTGCAGAAACCCAATCATCAGGGTCCACAAATATTGAAACAAAAACTCAAGGTTCAAGCCTTTATTGTCATTTGAACAGACTCGATTGTCCCTTTAAGCCATGCATGCTCACCCTCAGGCACACAAACACAACCTAATGTGTCTGTTCGGGGATGCTCCTTTCGATCGAGCACAGATGGGACTGTGTCTTAGAATTTGACGAACAGAAATGACCAGGATTTCACTGCTTCATCCGTCACAGCCGGGCTGTCACAGGCCTGGACTCGACCTTCTCACGCATCTGATGGCATTTTAACATCCCCTTTCTAGCCTGACCAGGCCAGATGGCGCTGTGGACCTCGGTGGGACTCGACATCCACCAGCCAGTGACCTAGCCCTAACCTAGCGATTCAAATAGCTCTAGGTTTTCTCCTTAGTTTGAAAAAATAACTGAGAGCCGGAAGGAAGGCCTGAGTTCGTGAGCTATTGCTGGCGAGCTAACAATAGCTTCTTCTTTTTTTAATTTTCCTAGTATTTTGCCGGATTGTACAAACGTTCATCAAATAGCTTCCAGTGCTAACAAGCTTGCTAGCTGCTTCCTAACCGTCATTTAGCAAGCTTGTTAGCTGTGTCTCCATTGGAATTAGTTCATTTTGCCCGCAACATTTGGCCGTTTTGACCAGGCCTAAATGGCATCTAAGGTCCGCTAGACTAGATAACAAAGTGGGGGGGGGGGGGAAGACAGGGGCCTATGTTAGCATGCTAGAAGCTAATGGAGCTAACAAAGGATTTTTGTCTTCAGTATGTATGTAGTTTTGCACGTCCACAGAGTAAGCCAGTGTTGGTAGAACGTGAGTTTGAGCAGCCGCTCTTGCTGGACAAGGTCCCGTCTAGTTTTGTGACTCCAAAGCAACGTTGTTGGACTCGAGATGCGGCAGCCACGGGGGGGGCAGGGCCGTTGTACGGCCAGATGGATTCGTGGTGACAACTGTGGTGCCGTCCCCTTGTTGGCGTTTTGCCAACTGTCTAAAAGAGAAAGTTAAAATTGCTGTGAAATCATCTAATCTCTGGGGCTGCTTTGTTATCGTTCCGACAGCCGAAGGGGGTGGGAGATGAGAGAGACGAACTGAAAAAGAGTCAACTCTGTTAAGTGCCACTTTTCCATAAAGCGGCTACTTTTTTTTTTTTTTTTTTTTTTTGTTCTCATGAAAGTAACGAGGACGCAGTTAGAAATATATAACGTAATGTAATGTCAGACAGACACAAACACAGCAGGCTTCATTACTGTCAGCAGCTTCCTCTCTTACTGTTTCAGTGCTAAAACCGCGTTTTACCGCCATGGGTATGAAATTCATACTCGCATACTTGCATCAAACCCCACTGACCTTCATTTCATCATGGATGAAAGTGAATGCTGGAATTAAAAGCCACAAATGATTCTCTTAACTAACATTTTCATGACCTAGATTCAGAAACCTACGGAGGGCGCTAGATTTTGCACGGCGTGCGTACGTGTGACGTTACGGTGGTGCTGCGCGTTACGTATCTTCGGATTGGACGGGAAATATCATGATAATGTTCCACCCTTGTGTTTCCTCTCCACATTCACGCGGGCGGCGTTGCGTAACTTTTTCAATCGCTGGAACAGTTCGTTTGAATGATATACTTTTATGTTTGACTTTGCAACAATACACGCACAAGCGCACACTCCTCTACTTTTATTTTTTGTTCCTGTGCTGCCAAGCCACGGCGCTGCTGCTTTGCTTCCTTCCGCAGAAGCCAATAACAGTTTAACTGTGCTGTCACTCAACGGCACAGAGCCGAGAGAGAGAGAGAGAGAGAGAGGGATGGGAGTGAACAGGGAGGGGAGAGAGAGAGAGAGAGAGAGAGAGGGATGGGAGTGAACAGGGAGGGGAGAGAGAGAGAGAGAGAGAGGGGGGGGGGGGGGGGGATTAAAAGCAGAGAGATGGATGAGATAGAGAAAAGAAGCAAGGGGGGGGGGGGGAGATGGTGGATGCTGGAACTAGGAGCAGATGAGAAATGTGACAGAGGGAGACTGGCAAGAGAGAAGGAAAGAGGGAGAGAGGGAGAGAGAGAGACCTCTAGTTCAGTAGGAGTGCAGTGGAGAAGAGGGCAGAGTGGTGGTTGATGCTAGCAGCTCTCTAACGGCAGTGTTGCCGGCTACAACTCTGCCAGGTCTCCATCGATCACAGGTCACCGCAGGCTAAAAGGACCCAGCGCTCACCCTGCGAGTAAACTCCAACTCCCACAATCCACGAAAGCCTCCCTCTGTCCCCAATGACAGGGGCAACCTCAAGTCATATAACAAAACTTAATTGTGCAGCATATTCAAATATAGATAGCGTATCGGCAGGACAGTATGCATCCTATTTGCTTTACTCAGGTGGACATGAAAAGTCTTCCTCGAACCTGTCGATAACCCAGCGTCTATTCTATTACGCCTAATGATACGGAGCAATCTTTGTCCCGAGATTAAACATCCCCCTCACCCTACGCCCGCGAGCCCTCCAGGCTCCATTAGCCCGAGAGATGATGGTGAGGATGGACGGCATTATCTTAACTGAGGTGAGTCACCTTCCCAGTGGCTCCGCAGGGGTTCGTAACGCTCTCATCGAGGGGGTGGGACGGGACGGGAGGAGGGAGGAGAGACCTCCTGCACCCTGCCATGTTGTCCCCTCTGTGGGAGGGACACTGAGGAGCAGCCGAGCAGTAAACCCAGATCACCCGGCGGACGTCCGTCCCTCGGGTTTTATTTATATAGTTGCCCAAAATAATATAATATCAGAGTCTTACAAGCTGCACGGTGTACGGTCTGTAGAATATTGAGACAAATTCATGCAAGTTATAGAATAAAACTTGTCCAGCGAGGTCAAAATGTGTCTTAAGCTCACCAAGACATGACAATGGCACAAAAGAATAGTGCATATAGAAGAAAAACAGATTAATAAATGAGCGGGACAATAGATGCACACTGAAGAGAACATATTAGGGAAGTTCTTGCTGGTTAGTGTTTCGACTTGACAGCTACTGGATGGATTGACACATTTTGCACATTTTTCACGGCTGCCAGATGACGTATACCCAATGGCTTTTTTCCATCCAATGCCACCGTGAGGCTGACATTTTGAGTTTATTTTAGTGAAGTGTTTTTGACAACCACTGGATAGATTGGCATGAAATTTGGTGCAGACATCCATCTCGCACGGAGGATCAATCCCAGTTGCTTCGGCTCATCGGCGCTCGCCACAGGATGCGTTGCAATAACTTTTCCTTCAAAACTTTTGAAAAAAATATATGCAAAACTAATGAACGGATATTCCCATCGGGGTGTCAGCTGTAACCTTGTGTTCAGTGCTAATTAGCAAATGTTAGCAAGCTGACGTGCTAGACTCGCGAACATTGGCGAACATTATGCCTGCTAAACATAAGCATGTTGTCATTGCGGGCACGTTCGTATGCTGACATTAGCATTTAACTTGCACCACCCTCGCAGAGGCTGTAAAGTCTTAGCCTTGTGTTCCTCTGTGTTGTGTTGCAGGGATGCCCGCCTTGAAATAAAACATTTCTTAATTTCTTGCACGCGTTTCAGCAGCAGATGTTTAGATTTTAAAATGCTGACCTTAAATCGAGTCTTCTGCGCCCATCGCTGTGGCGTTTCTGCACTTCTTCTCCACAGTATCACCTTTTAACAGCACCTTACCTGATCTTATAATCAGATTGAAGTGTTATTGGGTGGGCACTAAAACTGCTAAAACACATATTTGTATACGTGTGTATTTCCCAGCGCTGCACACACTAGAATAAAAGCGTGTGAAAATAGAATCAAGGACTCTCTCTCTGCAAGCGTTCGTATAATAAGATGCGGGACCATATGCCGTTACTACAAGAGGCGTGCAATTGAATGTATGGTGCACGGTATGTAAAAATTGTTATCGCGGACAATCATACTTTAGACTCTCGTTCCAATAGATTCCGCAGTAGATTACCTTTAAACTGCCGCCACTACAATCAGTGACGAGCTCCGGTTTGTTCCCGACACCTTTGCCCTTCTGCTGTGCAACTTGTCTTCGCTGCAGACGCGCACACCTCGCCCACCTATATAAAGGGCCTTTAATGGAGCGTTCCATAATCTGCTCCATCCATCTATCGGTAATGGGCTGCGCTATCAATCCGCGCTCAGGTTGGGGGGAGGAGGAGGAGGAGGAGGAGGAGGAGGAGGGAGCCGGCTGAGGGGTGTATCTGTAGTCACCCTCATTGTAGCAATCCCTCATAAAGTCTGTAATAACCATTCGCCGGGGTAATCTCCGCTGTGATGGGACGGGTTCCAGCCAGCCTTGACCCCGGTGACACCGCGGCTGATGATGATGTAATTTCCTCAAATAGGCCCCTTGTCTTGAAGTGTGTGTGTGTGTGTGTGTGTGTAGAGGTCAAAGCTCTGATCTCATTGATCTCTCTCTCTCTCTCTCTGCACACTGATTGAATCGAATGACCAGAGTGAGATACATAGGTATGTACGTGTGTGTGTGTGTGTGTGTGTGTGTGTGTGTGTGTGATTACTCTGAGGAGAATATGAAGCAGGTGTTCAGCTGATTCCGCTCCTGTTTGTGAGCAGGAAGTAGCGGGAGGCTTCAGCTCCTCCCAGCTGCTTCCTGTATGAATGAGCGTGTTTCCTGTGAGCGGTGCCGGCTCGCTCTCCTTTCCAAACTTTTTCATCTTCAGAATAATGGAAAAACACGAACGGCTGTCTCTCGCCTCCGTTAATTCACGGGGTGCTTTATTGGCATGACGCTGGGATTCCGTGCAGTGCTGACACAGGCTGTGTCAAAAACGAAATTGCATTCATTACAGAGCAACACAAACCAGAGGTATTTCTACTTGACTTTTCCCTTTATTTCCCTTCACTTGACACATACACGGCAACCAGAACTGCGCGCTGATTATTTTTTATCACAGGAGCCTGTAACTTTTTTTCCATTTAGTTTTTTTTTTTTTTTATCAGCAGTAATCGCGAAGCAGCTCGTTCGGTTTCCAGTGTGTGTTTCTCTTGATTGAGGGTCGGTCCAGTTTCTCGATTTCTGTTCGCCGTCTTAATGTCCACGACCTGTTTACACACCTTTCAGTTTGCCTTTTCGGTTTGCCCAACTTTTCAGGCTGACATCGACCTTCACGATGCAACCGGCGCAGCACGTGTCGAGCCAAGTAGCATCTAATTGATGTAGGGCTCAGTTTTTACCCTAGCAGGTCATTTATAGGGACGAAACAAAAACTTCAACAGTTTTATCGAAAGGCAAAAAATTTTTTCCCTTTACAGCCAATATAAAAAAGTGAGTTGCATGAGTAAATTACTTTCAAAAGATCATTAACTGCGAAAACATGTGTATTTGTACAGACATTTGAGAAACTACGCTTTACTTTTACTTTGATTTGATTCTTTGAGAAGTTATGATTTTGACAAAATGTGTGAACTTTGTTACTTTGGGTGACATTTTCAGCGCATGGGCTTTGGAATCGAAATGGGAGACTGACATCAGCATCTGTCATTTCAGCAAATGCCCCAAAGCGACGTATATATATATATTTACGTTCAAGTGACAAAGAGCCCCATTTACTGCATCACTTCGTGTAAATGCGTTCAAGATGTTCTGACCATACATTGATCTGTACTGGTGAGAGAGCGGCGACGAGTCAGAGCCTGTGGGGATGATACAACGTTCCCTAGTACTCCTCATGCGTTTGTGTGCGTCGAATAGCGGCTAGCTAGCTAGCTGTTACTTCAGGTGCAGGGCCAGGAGTGGGGTTCAACCCTCATATGCGCGTAACCCGGGAAAACCAAGAGGGGCCTGAGCCCTCGAGGGGCCATAAGAATTGTTGTAGAGCGGCAAAGTCCGCCGAGGAGGAGGTCAAGGCGGATGGATAGGTCGGGCCTCGGAACGTAGGAAACGGTTGTGTACTTCCTGTTTCATGTTAACAGTCGGCGCTGGTTTGTTTTAACCACCGTCTTCTAGCTGTTCCGAGTGGCAAAGCATCATCACTGTGTTGTATCATGATAAATAGAGCAAAGTGTTGTATTTGGGTCCACACCCATTTAATGTACAAGTTGATAGACGCGGCTTTGACAAGTCAGCGTCTTTTTGCCAAAGCAGCTTGCAGAATGTTTTCCATCCAATTTTTTCCTCCTCCTCCTCTCACTCCCCCAGTTTCCTCCAGCTGTTTTTCCAGGGGTTTCCCTCCTGCTGATCCCCCTCTGGTCTGTTTCCATTGCAGAATGTTTATGGACTCATTGCTCTTGAGACACAGAACAAGGGAGAGCGTTCCCGTCCATGTCCACATGTTGGACCCGTCAGCTCCTTAATTGATCTTTAATAAGTTAACTTGTCTTTTTTCCAATTACAAGCAATCAGTCCGCTGGCTTGAATTTAGTCTTCCCACCCAAGTTAGCTTGTTTTCGCTTCTCTCAGGAGTCCCATGATGCTGAGCAACAACCTCATTCAGAGCTGCCAGCTTCGGTTTTAATCACCATGTGTGTGTCTCTGCTATTAACAGAGAGAAAGAACACACAGAAACTTTACTCGGGACGGAGTAAGTATTTTATTATAAACGTGTGACACATTAACTCATTCTTGATATTCGTGATCACACAATTCAACATTAAGCCAGCGCATGGCAGCGTCACATTCTGTCGCCGTAAGTTGAATGCACCATGTGATTTTGAAAAAGCTCTGGTGAAAACATACTAATATGGATAAAACAAGACGGTATTTTCCTTCCTTCAGCTTTAAATGATTTTGTCGACCGGCGTCACAGCACAGCACTTGAAGCATCAGAATGTTTCAATTCTGCTGTTCGTGTACTGCGTGTGTGTGTGTGTGTGTGTGTGTGTGTTTGCATGCACATGATGGAGGTTAAGAGTGACAATGGCCACATTGTGTCTTGCAGCAGCTGCGACTGGTTAGAGGCAGACAGAGGGATTTTGTGTGTGTGTGTGTGTGTGTGTGTGTGTGTGTGTGCTTTCCATGGCGTCCATGTGGTGCCAATGCGACTGCAGGATGGTCGCACCTCACTAATCATGACATCATGGTTTCCACTGGGCCGCTTCCATCTCTCCTCGCTCTGTCTTCTGCCCTCCCTCAGTCTCTCCATTCATCTCTACTGAACGCTGAACTTCCTGTCTCTCTAGGGCAAAGCGTCCCGCGTCGGCAACGCTCTAGATTTCCTTTTGCCTGTTTCTGTCTTTCTCAACGTAACCATACGGTCTGCCGAGGCAAAAAAGGGAAAATATTTCGAGCAAAGCGGGAGACCGGTGAAATATGAAAGACCCGGTGAAAAAGAAACGACGGAAGGATTGAGAGATTAGCGCGCTCGGGAGCTTGATTTGGTGTCTTTTACTGCCTGGCACAGCGAACGGCGAGGCCCACCCACACCAAAAAAAAGGGAATCGACACATGCCAACATTTCTCCCAAGCTTACCACACACACACACACACACACACACACACACACACACAACTGCTGAGACTGGCACATAATCACACTTGCTGTATGCATGCACACATGTTAAAAGACACTGTCAAGCACATGTAGTCACAAACGCTTCATTTAAATCCGAGCTGCACCTCGACCACAGCACTCGGCAGTTGTAATCAATACAGACTGCACTGTCTAACCTGTGAACCTGTCATCTGTTGAATAGGAAGCCACATAAACGCACATGCCCCCCCCCCCCCGCGCAAACCCATCGACACGCCCACCTCACTTGAGCCCCGTGACTTTGCACGGCCACATCACATGACACATGGGGTGCGAGCGTGGGTGGCTTCAAGGTGATAAAGTTGACTTACTCTTACCGCTGTCAGCCCATTAGATCTGTTCAAGTGGAGTTTCTGGCGGTAGAATTAGAGGAATAACAATAACAATAAACTTTATGAAAAGTTGATGAATTTGTGGCCATTGCTTATAAGTTAGCTTTGCATGGACCAAGGAAAGTTATTACCAAACGTTGGAGCTAGAAGATTGGACATTGGAAATCATTATAAATCGTCCCGCAGAACTATACAGAATGTCACTGTAGGCTGACTCTAGGATGTCAAGATGCTGGACAACATATAGTTTATGCACCCAGTGTAGTTCACACAGAGCCACCTGTGCTGTCCGCTGTCCACATCCTTTCATGGACTACGCCTGCCCCTTTATGTGGCTGGACTGACAGGACAGACCAAGCAGCCGTCCTGCTGACGTCCTCATCGTCAGACCCAAGTGGTAGCGGGGGCGATTAAACATATGAAATTAAGAAAGCAACATAGACATTTTGCATCTCACCTCAGCACCCTTGGGGCGAAGAGCCTGCAGGTGCATGATGGGGGGGGGGCTTTTGAAATGCAACATGAACAGCAGCAGCAGCAGCAGCAGCTTTCGGGTGAGCGGAAACAGGGATGACTGGCGTACACCAGCAGGATTAGAAGGATGCATTGGAGTGCAAGCGCTGGGCTTTTGGATTACGAGATTGATGAATCGATCGGACAAGTTTTCAAGTTTCCCTTTTGGTTCCCAGTAAGTTTTAACCCGTCAAAACCAATTGACAGCTCCCTCATTCGGGCCTGGCCTGTTGGGCCCCTTTACTGTAGGTCACATCATAGACGACGACGCTGTCACTTCTTGCAACAGCCGACGTTCGAGCTGACGCCTTTTTTATTCCCCCAGCTCCCAGAGTTGCAGAGGAGTTGTGGAGGTTTGAGGGAGTGACGGGAGATCAGCCCCGGGATAGTGCTCCATTGGCTGGCGGGGACTCAGACGCTCAGGCAGCACAGCCCGGCTCTGTTACGGTGGAGGTGGCGGAAGGTTTTGGAGCGACAGAGCAACTTTACTCATACTTTCCTTACCCTTCCCTCCTAACCCGCTGCTGTCTTTCTGAAAGTATTACTGCTTTACTACTGACTAAAATAGAATATATAATATAAAATGAATCCAAACTAAATCACCTCTTCCCAGTGTTGTTGTACTGCCTCCAGTGCAGATGTTACTGTAAAATATTTTTCATAGGGTTCAGCCATAATTTCCATTTCTAATGAAAGCATCACTTTGGAGCCAGTTAACAGTTTGACTGTTACTATTTATTGTGGGTTTTATTGGGATTCCGACCCGTAAATGGTGTTATGGACATGTTTAACTGCGCTGAGGCAGGTGACAGTAACATACTGTAGAGCCGTATACGGTATATGGGATGGGCAGTGCGTAATACGAGCTGACAATATATGAGCAGTAATGTGCTGAAGAATGCGTTTCACTCTCACTCACTCATATATATATATATATATATATATATATATATATATATATATATATATATACATTCAAGTGCTGAGTTATTTGTTGGAATGGCCCTTTGATCCCTGCGTCCTCCCTTCCTTCGCTGCCTCCTGTAAGATCCATTTATTCATCCAGATCTCATTAGTACATAATTGAAAATCAAATTGGTGCTGTGACCACCTCTATAATTGGTGGATAGAATTATATTCAACCGACTGACCGATTGGCAGAGGATACTTAAAACCAACCACACAATCTCTTGGTCACACACGCCTCACGCTACCTCTTCCGTCTGTCGTGACCCCATCCCCACTTTTCTCAGAAACTGTGTGTTTTTTTTTCCATTTAAAATACGCACAAGAAGTGAAGAGAGACGGGGAAACGGCTAGGATGGGCGGTGAAAGGAAATGATCAGATTGACATCAGGGAAAAGTAAAGGAGGAAGAAAAAGCGATGACAGAAAAGTAAAGAGAAAACTGCTGGAAAAGAGAGCTGGATTTCAAAAAAAAAAAAAAAACCAAAAAACCCCTGCATTTGCTTATGTTTGGAATCATATTCAAATCTGCGCCTGGGGGTGTCTTTGGTTTTGTGCGCTGGGTGGGTGGGTGGCAGTTTGTGGAATGCAAGGCTTTAGCTTTTCCACCAGCCGTGAATTGCGCCGGGTATAGATGCAAAATCCTATATCCATAAATACAGTTACGGCAATAATGGGATGGGTGAAACCTTTCATAGCCACCAGTCATGTGGTCTCTGCCTGCAGGAGCTGCGGTTTACAGCCAGGCATTATCTGCAATGAAGCTGCGGTAAATAAAAAAAGGTGAGTTAACTATTGCGCGACCCCCCCCAGGCATAAGGCAGCAGTATAAACAAAAATCAATTACATTGGCACAAAAGCGCTGATTTACATTTGGCCCTCAGATCCATCCTCCAATACCTTGCTGCGGTTTGATGCTATTCCCTGTAATGTTGACAATGAAGTCACGTCATTAAGATTTTTATCATCTTGGAAAGGTTGTTAAAGGTTGGTAAACACCATTCTGCAATCATAAAAAAAAAAAAAAAAAAAAAAAGGGTAGTTTGGGTTTAGTATGGTTTACACTCCAGACCCTTTGTTGTGGCTGGAGTCCCAGTTGTCGCCCGGTGCCATAAAACCTTTAAACATTGTGTCTGATAGAGTTGGAAACTTTACGAGTTGTTGGTGAATTTAATAGCATGAGTAGAAACCCTTGAAACACGTGGGCGGGGAGTGAAAAAAGGTCAGTGGGCTGTATTGTGTGTATGTGCGTGTGTGTGTGTGTGTACATGTCTCTGCCTGGCAGTGTAATGAGATTACCAGTCACGGGAAAAGCTCTGCATGTGTATGGTGATGGTGGTGTGTGTGTGTGTGTGTGTGTGTGTGTGTGTATTCTCAGGGGGAACAGTGTTCTTTGTGGAGAATGTCGCCCGTAAACTGCCACCTACAGTAGACTAAGATTTTAGTTCAATGGATGGCAGTGTCAGTTGGTAGGTCCACCGCTTTGGTCGAGACTTACATATCTCAACAACTTTGCCATGAATATTTTGCACAAGCATCCATGGTCATCGGGGGGGGGACGTCTCTGCTCACCCTGTCCCGCGTTTGCTCCAAACCAACTGGAAGCGTTGCTGTGTTAGCTCACGATTACCTGATTGCCTGATTTTAGCAGATAAGACCAGTAGATAAGATAAGACCAAAAGATTAAAAGATTCTTTTATGTACACGTCTTACTGCCAGGTCCTGTTGAATCTGTCCCTCTGGAAGTGGGGGACATCATGGAAATCTGATCCTCAAGGATCTAAAGCCTACCATGTCCCTGGTTTGAATCTAGCCCGTGATTCTTTTTGGCATATCAGCTCCCCTCTTCTGTTCCTAATGTGACTGATAATTTCATCCAAAGGAGACAAATTGATTCATTACAGTAACACGAATGCCATCTTAGCTGGTGAGCAGCAACGCAATGTCATCACCGCAAGTGTTTTCGATTAGTTATGTAATCACACGTCAAATTCTCCAGAGTGCATTTGCATAAAATGACATCACGCCGATTGGTAAACAACTGGGAGGAAAAGCAATTCAGTGCCTCTCTTTATTTAGGGAGTTTCTTTGCAAAGTCTATGAGATAGAAAAAAAAAATGGTCTGGACTTTCCTGCCCATTTTCTAACAGAAGGGTTTCTATACCGTAACAGAACAGTAACATTTGTTCACCTTCTCACTTCATCAAAACAAACATAGCAATTATTGTTTGCATCCATCGACTTCAGCTTCCCATGAGGCCGTGGGACTGCAGACCCGACAATCCTGCCTCTGATATCTGACTGTATCTAACCTGGTGTTAGTTACAGATAGGACCGGTGTTTGGTTACAGCTCCTCTTACACTCATTACACTGATGGACTGTAACTCTATCTCACACACACACACACACACACACACACACATGCACATACACCCATGCTGGTAATTAATTGACACATGAGTTACGGCCCATGTAACCCCGAGGGAGTGTTGTCAGGAAACATACCAATAAAGAGTGCACACACAAACACACACACACACACACACAGAGCTTCCACATCTCCTCTCTCATTACACACACACACACACACACAAGTATGAGCGTTCATAATGAACATAAATTGAATGGTGACTCATTAATGAGTCTTATCTTATCCTGCTACAGTATGTCCTGCAGCTATCTCACGCATCTTTGTGTGTGTGTGCATGTGTGTGTGTGCATGTGTGTGTGTGTGTGTCAGTCCCGGATGATTTAGATATGCACACAAGTTACACCATGTAACGCTGTGGCTGATATGCGCATTACTGCATTGTCTCTATTTTTGTGTGGTTGGAGTGAGTGCGTGTGTGTGTGTGTGTGTGAGAGAGAGAGAGAGAGAGAGAGAGAGAGAGAGATAAAGCACAGTGGGATTCCTGTGTGAGTAAAGGACGGCCAGAGGCAGAGAAAGTTTGTTTCATTTTTGTGTTTGTGTTGGCAGCCAGCGTTCCCTTAAAGCACATTCCACCACAGACCACCAAATCCCTCCTTGTCCTTTCTCTAGCCTTCCTCACTCTTTCTTTCTGTTCACTCTCTCTTATCTCCCCCTCCATCGTTCTCTCTCATCTTACCTCCAACCCTCAGCGTCTTTCTTCCCCCCCTCCCCTCTCTTTTTCCTCTGTTTTTCCATCTCGCCTAAAAGGTAGACAGTAGAAATCAAGTCAAGTGAAAACAATATGGTTTTAAGAAAGTTACCTGTTAAATGATGTGGACTGGAATGCTTACTCCACCCGTTAACCACTCACATCAGCCTGGATCCCTCTTCTTAATCTGCCCCTACAGCTTTCCACAAACTGTGAAACTCACAACCGTTTTAGATGCTAAAAAATGGCTTCCTGTTCAGGGAATCAGTCATTTTTCGGCTAAAAGGGCTGCAGGGTGCTTTTTTCTTTTTTTTTTTTCTCCCCGACTGTTTGCCGCTTCTATTGCTATCTCTTCCACTGTGATACCTCCATGCAGACACACTTACTACACAGCGGTGACACCACCAGGGGAGTGTGTTATTGTCTCCCACCGTATGGCTGTTTTAAATGGCAATTTGAAGCTCTGCTGGCTCTATAATTAGCTGTGAGCTCCCACAGGAGAGGAAAAAAACCGTAGCTTATCGTCTCTCCTTTGTAATTACACATCCGAGTAGGGCGACAGAGACACACACACACACACACACACACACATAAGCAGACATGAGTGCAGACAGATGCACAGACACAGGAAAGGCGTGCATGTATCAGCATCTGCACACGCGTTTGTATTGTTATTTACCAGCTGTGTTAACACACCAAAGCTCCTCCATCAGTCCGACGTTTTACCTGTTTGCTAAAGGATGTGGCTTTTACTTGTTGTGTCAAAAGCTGCGACAACGACGCAAAAGTGGAGATGAAAGGCAGCACAGCAGGGGGGGGAAGAAAGAGACTGTCCAAAAATAGGAGCGCTGCTTCTTCTTTGCCAGAGCTCTCCCTGTGTGTCTCATCCCAGAGTGGCTGTGAGGCTCTTATATGGCAGAGGGACATGAGGGGTAAGACGGAGTGGATCAGAGGCCGAGGTCATCGCTCTCTCTCTCTCTCTCTGTGTTCCCAAGACAAGAAAGTCGGGGAAGAGAGAAAGTGCAGAGGGCGGGATGGAGAGCAGAATGAAATCATGCAGCAAACTGTCCCAGAGAGTGGGTACCTCCAACCTGGCTAACCTGATCCAGTCAGCATTAACAATCTTTTCGTCTTTTAGTTTTAATCCCCATATTTATTCAATTATTTACAAAAATTTCACACCTGAAGGCCAGTTTACGCTACACATCTTCTGCATCTCTCCGGCATCTTTATGAAATCTGTCGTCGAGGTTACCCCCAGCTTGGGGTAACATGTATAAAAGAAAGCCTGCGTTACAAGCAGACAGACAACTGAAGGTCAAAGGTCAAAGCAGATGACCCCCCCCCCCCACCTAGAGTCCTGGTTCTGCTCGAGGTTTCTGCCTCTTAAAAGGATGCTTGCTCATGGTGGGAACTGTTGGGTCTCTGTAATAACATCATAAAGAGTCGGTCTAGACCTGCTCTATTTTGTAAAGTGTCATGAGATGACTTTTGTTGTGATTTGGCGCTATATAAATAAAATTGAATTGAATTGAAATTGAATTGAATTGAAGGGTCAACTGAAATGGCACTGATTGGTTGCATTATGGGAAATGTATGACCTAGTGTTTTTGAACTTTGATCCATACTGGGGGCTAAAAATCAGGATATCTCTGACTGCTGCTGCGGTTTTTACCCTTTTTTTTTAATTAATTTTTTTAATTTCTTGCTTGTGATTCCCCGGCCTTTATGGAAGCACGGTGCTAAATTGCAGGTGTATCCCTTTGAGTTACTGCCAGGCCAATGAGTCGTGGGACAACAATAGAGATATTTCTACCCCCAAATACAGTAGATGTGCATCAGATTGCTGCTGTTTTCTACTGCATAGTGGGTGTACATTACTCTACTTACTGTTAACGAATGTTGGTCATTGAAGCCTCGTTAAGCCAGTTCAGCTGAAGTAACTTAGATGAGTGAGTGTCCCCGGTAACTCTGAACAAGGAAGAGGACGAAGAGGAGGAAGGGCAGAAAGGGAGCTTCAAATGAAAGCTTCCAAACAAAACGTGCGAAAGATTCTCTGTCAGATAGAGATTAATGCATGGAGAAAAAAAAAAAAAAACACACTTGCCTTTTGTACTCACCACTTTGCATTTCTTATTGTCTTACTAGCACAAATGAATAATTCACGTCTCTTCCGTCTTTTTAATTGCTTTTCCTTAATGTCGCCTCACAAACACACGGAAATGGATGGCTTTCCCCGCCAGAAAAAAGAAAAACGCGTCAGTGTCTTGTTATAGCGGGCAAAGTTTGACATTATAAGGGTTAGGTATTTTTACGTCATTGTCAAGATGATAATTGCCGCGTCAAATGTCCCCCCTTACGTTGCGTGGCGCCGCCCGATCTCAAAATCGGTCACAATTCCTGAGGCTCATCACTCACTGTTCCCTTACACTCACCTATTAATGTGGGTGTTGCTGTGGATGGATTCGTGTGTGTGTGTGTGTGTGTGTGTGTTTGGAGGGCAGTGGCATAGTCTGTGTGCGCGTGTGTGGCTGTGATAAGCTTGTGGCCTTTGAAGCAAGGCTGTCCAGAGTGTGACTCTCATTGCTCTCTCTCTCTCTCCCTCTCTCCCTCTCTCTCTCTCTCTGCATCCCAGATTTAATTGCCGTGG
Source organism: Enoplosus armatus (assembly GCF_043641665.1). NCBI lineage: Eukaryota > Metazoa > Chordata > Actinopteri > Centrarchiformes > Enoplosidae > Enoplosus > Enoplosus armatus. The sequence goes on along the minus strand of NC_092187.1, from coordinate 1,578,217 downwards.
CAACAGGCCAGAGGAGGAGAGCAAAGAGAAAGAAAGAGAGAGACATTCATCATTTGTTCAGTAGATGTTCACCCTGTGACCGCGCCGTGACATTGTTTTCTTTATTTAGTTCATTCGGGCCAGCAGCTGATAATTTATACGCACTATCCCTTTAATAATGAGTTGTCGCCTTCTCGAGGTGGGGCAGGCTCTTTGTTACGCGCGCGCGCACACACACACACACACACACACACACACACACACACACATAAAATGCTCAGTCAACATTGCGGTCTTGACCACTCTTTGTCAAAGTCAACCCACACACACACATACACACTGAAGGAGTGGCAGTGATGAAGTATCCTTTCCTCCTGGTGTTTGCTCCAGTCAGGCTGATCCGAAGGAGCAGAAATATGTGTGTGTGTGTATGTGTGTGTGTGTGTGTGTGTGTGTGTGTGTGTGTGTGGCATCTATTGGAATTTTATCCTTGAAATTCCTTTTCTTTTCTTTTCTTTTTAAATCCATACTCCTCTGTTTACCTTGAGGACAGTGGTACAGCGGTCCTCAAGGCCCACACCTCTCTGCTCTTGACAAATTGAGCTAGTATAGCAGTAGTTTCACTACTCTCTGCAGGGCAAAACACACACACGTACACACACACACTCACACTCACACCTACACTCGCCTGCGAGGCTGCGCTATACACAAGTGTGTTCTGCTTGGCTGCTCATGTGTGTCAGCTGAGCTGGTACATCAAGGGAAAAAGGAAAAGGAAAAGAGAGAGAGAGAGAGAGAGAGAGAGAGAGAGAGAGTGTGACAAGTTGAAGACAGAGCGGGATGAGAGAGGGACAGATGTATAGAGAGAGGGAGATAAAAACACAAAAGAGAAATGCAATTGTTTCCAAAGCTCTGAGGAGCCAAATCAGATACTGCGAGGGAAGCGAAACACTGTGTAGATGCAAATGCAGTCACACACACACACACACACACACACACACACACACACACACACATACTCATCATATCACCGTCGGAGCTGGAGAGATGAAGGTTTGTCCCCACTTGTCGTCATCTCAGAGCTGTCAAGATAAAACTATTACGGTCGGAGTGTGAAAACAATAGCTCAGGACCAGCAGTTACGTTTGCTGATCGGTCGCTCTCCGCTGACCTGAGCTCCCCGTTTCACCTTGAAAGCCAGGGCGCACCCCGAACACGTGGAAACACAATGCCCCCCCCCCCCTGCATCTAACATCAGCTGACAGCTTGGCTCAAACCGTTCCGACTCCAGGTCCGCTCACTCGCTTTTCTTCTGGAGCTTTTCGACCGCGTCGTAGGGTCTCCAGAGGAGGATGGAGTTTGCCCCGTCGTCTTTGGGGATGGGTCTGTCGTCATGAAAGCTCGGTCGCTGTTGTGGTTCCGTGTTCCATGTTGGGTTATAAGTCAAGCATACTTTTTGACCTTGGAAGAAGCGGTTTGACAAAGCAATCCCGATTCGTGTTCCACCATACTAGCTAGGAAGTGGACCTAGACTGACAGTAATTCTCTGCCAGACACGCTGGCCTTGAGTATCACATCATATCCATCAGTTGTTAGTAATTCACCATTTTGGGCAACTTTTACAAGCATTAAATGGTTTCAAAATCATAGATTATACACACACACACACACACACATAGTCACGCCAAGGACCTGCTCATAATTACAGTCTACCTCACCCGCGTTTTCCCGGCTGGCCCGAGGTTTCAAACCAGCAACCACACCATTATAAGACACTCTGCAGACGCGCGCGGATGCCATTAGCTTCACATTGGTCCTCAGCCTGCAGGATCCGCCTCGGGTAAGAATGTGGAGCTGCTGTTTTAGCACACAGCCAGACCTAGTTATGTCAGAGGCATTCTCAGGGGGTGGCATGGCACAGTGGGACCGAAGGAGGAGGAGGAGGAGGAGGAGAGAGGAACCTCACAAACCCTACCTTAACAAGTCATTCAATCTCATCTTAAACCGCCAACGGGCAGAGACGATTCCACTCAATTTCAATGCAAATCAACTCATTTTCGAGATTGCGAATGAATTAGTTGTCATTTTCCTCCGATGCCAGTCGAGTGATCTGCATTTATTCCGTCTTGTTTCAGGACAATGACATTTTGTTACTGAAATAAGTGAGGCAGAATTGAATTAAGGGCTCTTTTATGGACCACCACGGGCAGAGTTTCCCACTTGTTTTAAAGGAAATAAGACTCAGGCAGACTGATTAAGAATGACAGGCATTTTTCTTTTTTTTTTTTTTTACTGTGCAAGGAGGATGGAGCGGATGACGGAGGGGAGGGGGGCAGAGAGAACGAAGAACAGTGCAAGAAAATCGTGTGACAGATATGGAGATGAAGTTAACAAGAGGGACAGAAAAGAAGAGAGATGAAAGAGATGGAGAGTGAAGAGGCAAAGAGAATGAAGAACGAAGCGAGCGATCTTACCAGGGACTGGTTACAGCTTGTGGTTATGATAGGAGCAGGCAGGGGAGGCAAGCTGTGTGTGTGTGTGTGTGTGTGTGTGCTGAAAAAAGGCGCTGAGAGAAACTCAAGTCCATCACGCTTTTGAAAGATTAAAGAGGCCTTACACACACACACACACACACACACACACACGCCACCATGCTAGCCCAGCTGACAGCAGAAAAAAAAGCACTGTGCCCCGTCTTGTCGGATAGTACAGATGCAGCTCTGGTGAAGGGGAGTCGTGCCTGCCTGCGCTTATCTGCGTGCTTCCCGACTTGAATAGACATAGAAATTCTTCCGTTGGTTGTCTTCTGGTTATAAAGTGTCATTTTATGGCACATATTCCCCAGCGGGGATGTAAGTCAAAAGGATACGGTGACATTTTGACGCTCCCAGCGCCCTGCAGCTTCAATGAGAAATCCTAGCAGCGCTAATAGTGCTAATAAAGCAGGCCAGGGGTCGGGGGGGGGGGAAATAATATCCGTGTGAATCAAGATGTTGACAAGTTATACCTGTAAGAATTTTTTAGTGTGTCTGTGTGTGTGTGTATCTAATTGCTCTTGCTGGTTTATCCACCCTTGTCACATTCTGGGAAGCGGAGGCAGCTGAAAGGGAAAGCGCCACACTGCTGCTCAAAACAACTGCTGCTGGTAGACTGGTAATATGTCAGCCGCTCCAAAAACAGTGCTAATTTACCAAGTTGTTGCAATGTGTCCAACGTTTGGGGTTTTTGGACAGCAATAAACCTTTTTGAGTACAACGTTTTCACAGGCCGTAGACAAGAGAGGCAACATCTCAAACATGAGACCCAAGCTGTAAGAAATGGGAATTTGCTATGAACGTATGTAAAAAGTGTCAAAACAGTAGAGCTTTACCAATGGGAGAAAATAAGGAGAAAGACATTACAAAACTTGAATAAGAAAGAAAAAAAAAAGAAGCCAAAGCCGAAAACAAAGTTTAAAAATTCTTTCTTCGCGGGGAGCTGATCCGAGGTCAGGAAGCAGCGACGGCACGTCATCTTTGTGCGTTGCTAGCGCAGTAGCAAATGTGTCCGTTCGTGCCGTTGTTCCGGGAAGTCGAGGCCACCTTCATGCATCTGTTGGATCCGAAGCACGGTAAACAAAGTGACATGCTTACATGTTTTAGCATCACTCTGGCATTAGCATTGGGTTGCTTGTCATATGGATATTTCCACAAAAAAAAAAAAAAAAAAATCCAAATAAGTCTGTCTGACCTAAACAGCGACAGTTTGTACTGTACGCTGACTTGACCGCACCTCGGCGGCGTTGTTCTCTTTCAACCAGAGCCAACTACTGTTAGCGGTTAGGAAAACGCAGTGGCATGCTGTCACCGGCCAGCTGTCTGCCTGTCACTCTGTGTGTGTGTGTGTCTGTGTGTGTGTGTGTGTGCATATGTGTGCGTCACCTGGGGCCGGCCTCCTGCTGAGAGAGCAGCGGTGCGACAAAAGAACGATGATTAATTTCACTCCGAGTAACCTGTCTCACTGATGTGGATCTACCGAGCCGTGTATGTGTGTGTGTGTGTGTGTGTGTGTGTGTGTGTGTGTGTGAGAGAGAGAGAGAGCTGTAGACTGTGTAGTCAGCAGGTGTGCTGTGATACTTTGGATGCCCTCCAGTCAGGGTCAGACATGCACACTCTCGCACACACACATTCACTGAGACGACTACCCGTACGTCCCACCACACCGGCTCACGCCGACACCGCTCAGACCCCCGTCTCACTGTTTGAACGCGTGACTAGCTGCATGTGCGATGTTCACCGACCACTTTTTCCACTAACTGTTGGTATTACATTTAAATTCCTTTTGGAAACACAATCCTGCTGTTAGAGTTATTAGCACTGTGTGTGTGTGTGTGTGTGTGTGTGTGTGTGTGGCCCTCCTCTCAACAGATGAGACCAAAATCAATTTCATTAGGGATTGTACGACGAGGAGCACACACACACACACACACACAGACACACACACCACAGTAGATTTCATTAATGAAATGCTTTTTTTTCCTCCTCCCTCTGTTCCCTCCATCATCAAAAAGCTACTTGAACATTTAGGACCCCGGTTCATTACTCGTCCTCACCGGACATTTGTAACATTGGCTTCGGTGAGAAATGCTCACAAGGTTAACAAGCTGCTCCCGTTTTTTTACCTCTCTGCATCCTTCTCTCCCTTCTCCTCGTCTTCCCTCCCGTTCTCCAGCCGTGTAATTAGCTAGATGTTTAACAGCTGAGGTTGGACAGGGCACTGCTGTGTCTGGACACACACACACACACACACACACACACACACACAGTAGCAGAAAGGAGGGCTGTGTCTGCGAGGGAAGGAAGAGGACCACGGGGAGTCTTGAAGCGAAGAAAGGAGGATGGTCGAGTAGAAATCTCAGGAGGGAAAAGAAAAGAAGGGGAAACGAGGTGAAGAGGAGAATTCAAAAAAAAAAAAAAGGACCGTTTAAAAAAAAAAAGAAGCTGGTTCAGAGATGAGGAAACAACGAAGAGCTGATGGCATGTGGTTGTGTTTTCCCAGTCTACCTGACCCAAAGGTGTGACCGGTGGTTGAACCCAGCATAGTATTAATCACTGCAGCACTCACAGCTAAACCTCATTACTCCCCTTTGTTCACTTTTATTACCTCGCCCTCCTTTACACACACACACAAACACACACACTAAGCATCCCTCTCTCTATTGCACTGCACCTCCCACCTTCATCCCCACCTCATCTGTCTCCACCTTCATTATCAACTTTGGCCTTCATCCCAAACCCGGCTCCCGGTGCGCTGCAAGAACAGTCAGGCATGGTAGCTTGCTAGCTTATTGTCATTATTTAACTAAATGTCTAAAAAAAAATCTCATGGTACTTTACATATACAGCAGGTCTTGACTGTATACTTATAATTTTAGGATGATTTCAAGATACTACAAGTCGGTTACTGCACATTTTGTGTGTGTGTGTGTGTGTGTGTGTGTATAACTTTTAAGTGTGAGTGTGTGTAATTAGGTATGCATTTTTGTCTACACCTGTGGAGTTCAGTGTGTGTGTGTGTGTATGTGTAAGGGTTACAGTGTCCTTGGTAATATCAGCGTTGGTTTGGTAATGAGTCTGATCCCTGGAGGATTGAGGAGACAGAGAGGTCTGGGGGGGGGGGGGGGGGGGGGGGTTGGGGCACAGGATGGTAAAGAAGGGGAAAAAGAGGGTATGTAACTCCAAAGTCAGAGCATTGGCTGTAAACTCATCAGGAAAAGTCACCTTTAACTTTCATCCTGAACCCAACTTTCTCTACAGTGTTGTCTCCGTAGAGTTGCGTAACTCAAGGTGCCCCCCCCCCCCCCCCCCCCCACCTCGAGAGACCGTCCTTCAACGGGAAAGGTCGAAGACATGATGCATGTCTTATTGCACTGTCCTCAAGCAAGACACGCAACCTGTTCCTGCTCCCTCAATGTACATCGCCCTGGAAAAGAGCATCAGCTAAATGCCTGGAATTCAGTAACCACACACAGTGCAGCGTCCCTGCTCTGCGCGATATGTAGACCAGTTATAAAAACATATTTAGCACCACCGTCTTATAGCCTGGACTCTCTGCTAATAAGTTCAAGAAAGTGGCTTTGAATTTAGTGAGCACAGAGAGAAGAAGAAGTAGGAATGTATGAAGCTGGGTCCTGCGGGTACTTCAGCTTGGTAAACGGGTGACGTTTAGTTGGAACTCTATCGAATATAACACAATACTTTGTTTTCCACTCCATGTGAAAAAAAGTGGATTATTGGAGGGTTAATCAAAGTTTCTCAACCTTAAGTGCTGCCACTTTCTCGGGGAGAAGTCTAGTGTTTGGACACACTAACTTCTGGAGTGCAGAGGTCGCAGAAGGAGAGCAGAGACCTGGAGGCTAGTAGACTAGATGAGAATCTACAGTCACCTGCTCCAGTCTGCAGTCCCCCTCTGTGCCAGCTGACCTGAATCCCACTCCAACTGCCCTCTGCCCCGAGCTGTAGGGCAGAGCACCCCCCCCCCCCACCCCCCCCCCACTCGCCACAGTCCTTCACTCATCACAAGTGATACAACAGCCCAGGGCATGCAGCAGTTTTAGAATGGCCAAATAAAGTGTTATTTTTCTCTTTTAGTGTATGCATGCGTGTGTGTGTGTGTGTGTGTGTGTGTGTGTGTGTGTGTGGCCTCGCCTGTACTGTTGCTGACAGAGAGAGAGAGAGAGAGAGAGAGAGAGAGAGAGAGAGAGAGCATCAGAGCCAGAAATACAAGGGGACAAAAGGTCACACTCACTTCACATCAATAAAAGTTTCAGTGTGTGTGTGTGTTTGTGTTCATGTGGGAGCAACGTAAGGGACTGCTAAAACAAATGACCTACGGACAGTAACAACTGGGATACATCCTCTTCACACACACACACACACACACACTTGTGAAAGGCAGCAACTTTTCTGACACAATCTGAAATGCAACCGTACAAGTTAATGCAAAACCATACATAAGCAGCACCGGCCCTACGTGAGCTGAAAACACACCTCACGTTTTACTTTTTTTAGCACATTTCCGAGGTTTTAGACCCCCAGCGTCCCACTGAGTAACTCCTCAAAGCTGATTTGTCAAAGCACTCGACTCTTAACCAAAGCCGCTTGCTCCTTTTTAAGCAACAAAAGCGCGGTACAGTGATGACAGCCTCATCTCTTAATGAACCTTCTGTTCGGGAAAAAAAGATTAAAGATTAAGGAAACTCCGGTAGCGATGTGGCAGATGATAACTGCAGGGATTGTTGAAGAAGAGAGGCGTCAGAAAAAAAACGGGACATTTGTAGCAGACTGCTGGTGTCAGGTGATGGATGAACAGATTGAGGTTGGGAAATTAGAAAGAGACAGATCCAGGCAACAACAACAAAAAAAAAGCACTGAGGGATGGGGAGAGAGATTTATTTGCTGGTACAGGGGGAGTGACCCTACTCTGTAATTCTGACAGGAGACTTAGTTTCGGCCTAAATTGAGAACCAGCAAATAGAAGCAGCGAATACACCATTTTCCTGAACGTGAGTGGGGGAGGCTTTGCAGGAATGAGTCTTACGAAAATGAAAAAGTTCAGCCAGGCTTTGTTCTTGTTCCTCAGGATAAGCTGCGTTTAATGCAGTGACCAAAAGATGTCTTGAGGACAATAAGTGCAGAAATGCACGATGGAATATTAAATGACACCGCATAATCCATCCCCATAACATTACCTTCATCTTCAAGTGCTTGCCTCTTGTCTTGTCTTGTCTCGTCTTGTCTTGTCTTGTCGTCATGCACATTATTTGGGGACTTTTTCTAGGAAGTAGTTACCATGAAAACTGTTCAGTGGCCTAACAAAGACAAAAGTCAAATCATTTAGTATAGTAACTTTTTTCTATGCATACCCATACCTATCTATTTTTTTAAACAATAATGTAAGAAACGTTGGATTTTAATCATGGCTTTGTGGTTTTCGTCTGTCCTCTTCCAGATCCTGGTGAACTCCGTCTCCCAGCCTGCCTTGCTGTATGAGAGTGTAGTGGTGAGCGACGGGAGCCCCATCCTGAGAGATCTGCTCTTCAGCCCAGATCACCAGTACTTATACGCCCTCACCGATAAACAGGTATGAGAGGCGCACACACACACACACACACACACACACGCTCAAAATACAGTTTCCTAAATATACGTTGCACGCTGAGTGTTCCTCACTACTGACTGCTACACAAAGCAAAGGCTACAAAGGGAGAGCAGAAGAGAAAAAGAAAATGACGACAGTGGCATAGCACCATGGAGACTTCATGAGGACTCACTGGGCGAGCCAGCGATCAAGCTAACTGCATACACACACACACACACTGCGCTATATGCAATCCACGCAGTATTACGCACGCACGGTGCTAATTAATATCATGAATATTAAAATGTGTCATACATTGGATGAAGCCCCATACCACCCTTCCACCAGGGATACAGTATACATGCAACCTTTGCATATTAATTGCTGTGTGAAAGATTTATTTAAAATTTTTTAAAAATCAATTTTCATTCTTTTGTTTGTTTTTGGGAACTACTATGTTCACTTTAAGCCTTTGAGCTCTCCAATAGAAATGGTCCGCCAGTGCCTACATTGGTATTTGCGCTTATTGTGATGTCATTTCCTGGAGTATCTCCAAATGCTTCATATCCCTATAATCTGTGAAACCTGAGCTAAACGCTTACGTGACTCAACAAACCATAATAATTGATAAAACTATTGAAATTGCGTTGTAAATAAAAAGGAAATACAAATACAAAGTTTTCATCAAATGTTACTCAGTAAACACGCAAAATGTATTGGTCCACATGAACAAGATATTTCTCTCATGTACGTCTTATATTATATATTCTTTCATGTTCACTCGTGGTAGTCAACAATCACACACAAGGGCACTCTGAAACGGTGTGTTTCTCCCACACACCTTGCACTTTTTTGCGCCCCTCTGTGGCCTTCGTGGAGGGATCCTTATCTGCAAGCAATTGCTACGGGTGTGTGCTGGTAGGTCCAGGGACACGCCACACAGCTCAGCAGAGAGGAGCTCCTGGAAAGGAGCAAATGGGCTGCTCACCTCTGGTGGCACACAGCTGTTTGAACAGGATGTAGCTGTTCGCAGCAGCAATGTCAAATTGTACCACTTTTTGCTCTTTTTACTTGTGGAGTAGTGTCCAATGAGCTGGTCAGAGAGGTCGACCCCCCCCCCCCCCCCATGAAGTGGTTGTACTCCCCCACGGCGGTAGGGCTTGGAACTGCAACCTTTTCATAGCCATCGCTGGTTCTCCTCCCTCTTATCACGGTCTCCCCAGAGTATGCAGTGTGCACTGTGGAGCACAAAGACACCTCTCTAGTGTCCATCCACTTTACAAACAGGAGCTGCCCGTCCCTGATCAGACCCTATGGATCCCCTCCGAGATTTCCTCGCCATGGGCGTTCACTGTGGTTGTTGGGGTTCCCACTCTGCCCTCCCTGTAGGTCCCACAGGCTCCGAAGCCGAGGTCGCAGAGGTGCCGGGCTGGTGTAGAAGTTATCACGATAAATGTGATAACCAGATCCCAGATATTCTTTATTCTTTACCAGCGACGTGACAGCATCAGAGGACAGTCCCCTCCCAGTGAACTCCACCGTTTAGCCGCTTGAGTCGGCCAAAACAAAACGTTTTATGCCCCACTTTGTCGGCTTATTTTTGATGTACTGTTTTAGTCCAATTTTAGCTTTGGGGGCCACCATACGCTCATCCGCGGCCAGGTTCTGACGAGGGTGGTAGGCAGCCTCGCATGCTGGTCGCAGACTGTCGTACAGAGGGCGGAGCCTGTGCAGCCCATTCCCTCTTCGACTTCTGTAGGCCACGCTCACAAGCCTGGCGATCATGGGGACGGCCTCTCGCTTGTGGAGAGAACTCCACATTTGACCCTGTTGGGGGCTGCGCTGTGCTCGGGTGCTCCTCTCTTCCTCCTTCATCTCCAGCAGGGCTAAAGCAGTGAGATAAACACATTGGTTGGCACAAAAACAACTCTCTAAAATGTGTAATTGATCAGGTGTTGGAATAATAACCCCAATTATCCCTATACTACATGTAGTATACTACTAAAAGATATTACCCACCCCAGCTACCGCCCGTTCTGCTGTTTGGCAAGAGATATAGAGGTGTCTGCTGCCGTACCACCAGACTACAGAGCAGCTTGAGAATCTTTTTCTTGCCATCAGGGCAAAAAGAAAGTACTCTAAGATACAGACTATACTCAAAACTACTAATGATTATTTTTCTCAGTCTCTCAGTCGCAATCTGACTTTCCGACCTGCTTCTGTGCTTCTGGGGCTTTTTGTTGGCCGTCAATTCAACTCTTTATTGGAAGGAAGTGATGTGCAGCTTGGGAAGAAAGAAGCTATTGTGCCTGATGAGTGCTAGCATGTTCCCAGCTGGCCATCATGTTAGCGGTGGCTCACCAGCTAGCCCTGCGAGCACCGAAGTCACCAAGCGTCTTGAGTCAAATAGTTTGAACAGATATTTGCCGCGCCACTTTCCGGTTCGACCGTGCCTAAATGTATACTGTACATTTCTTGAGGTTTATAATGCAGCTGAAAGCTGGATTCGGAAAAAGAAGCGTTTGGCCATTTGTTAAATTCTCCAGCCAGGTCTTCGTATCTGGAAATGTTAACAATTTTTACATTTTACACTTCACCGTACCAGAAAGAACCAGAACCAGTTTTAGGACATTAACAGACAAATAATAGAGGCCAACAAACAACAAAGGAACAGAATAGTTTGGCCATGCAAGCAATTAAATGTACAGAACATCATACAAAGTCTGTATTTCGTTTCATTTTGAATTGCTTTGCCTCGTTGACTTCTCATTTCCCACACTGACCTCATCTGCAGAGTGATAGACAATACAATCCTGCAGTCCTGACATGTGGTAGTTGTTGGTATCTCGAATTGACTTAATTCATGAGAGTCTGATACTGCAGTTTGCAGAGTTCAGCTGCAGCCATTTCCTCTGCTCCACTTTGCCGTTTCTCCTCCGTTTACCTGCAGGACTCTTATCTCATAATGGTTAATGACTGCGATGTGATAACCTTCAACGAGACTTCCCCCGGTTCGTAGACGGTAGCTGCCATGTGAGTGCTGTGCAATATAGCAGCAATTAGACGTAATTGACTTCCATGTGTCTGAATAAGCACGGAGAGGAAGTGGTGTGTAATTGATACAAATGGAAGGCGTTGGTGTTGATGTGACAGGGGAAATAAGGCCCTTCGATCATGACAGCAATCCAGGAAGCTGAGATCTACTTCACGGAGAGATACATAAATACATATTCGAGCGGAGTCCACCCACACAAACACATAGACACAGACTCACATGCATAATACAAGCAGATTCACAATACTGCGGACAGCACGAACGTGACAGAAATACTACATCATCAACATCACGAAAACCAATGGCAAGAAGGTCAAAAGTCTCAGCCGGAGCGCTCAACAAAACTCAACAAGAACAAAAACCTCCTTAGAATAATAAAAAAAAAAAACTCCTTATAAGAGAAACGAGAGCTTTGGGAAACATATATGTTTGCAAAAAAAAAAGCGGAGACTAAGACATAAGCGATCCCTAGCATTGGGCCTGTGTTCAACAAGTGCCTCCGTTTTAACCAGCAGCTGCTCTGCGGCGTGAAGAAAGCTCAAAGTTCATGCTGGGAATGTTCGCAGGTTTCCCCTTTTAACTCTTGTCGTCTGCATTAAAGATGACTGCTGTTGCCACCAGGAAGTACTGTTCAATTATTAAAGCCGGCCTTTTATTTTTGATGAGCGCTGATATGTCCACTACACATCTGTGAATGTTAGTGCGATGACTGCAGGGAGGTGTAGCGACAGCAGAGGAGCCTCGCAGAAACCTCAATGTCTCCTCTTTGAGATGATCTAAGGCCATAGCCAGCGAAGAGGTACGTACCTGCTGCACACGGCTGGGACTGTGTCTGCTCCATCTCGAGGAGAGGGAAATACAGTCGACCCGGTTTAAGGTTTGAATAGTTGAATGGCGTTTGATGAAAAGGTCGATACCGCTCTCATATTCTACCAGCGGCAGATCAGATTAGCTTAGTATAAAGAGTGGAAGAAGAGGGAAAACGGCTGTATTGAATAAAGGTCATACATTAGACGGGGACGCTTAGGTTTTTTAGATTTACAAGTAGAGACAGGGTGGAAATCCGCGAACGTTACGTGCTGCGATGTATATTTCTGGTTCCGGTTATTGATGACACCTTGAAGTATCCACAATACAAAGCTCAGGAATTAATTATCTGTGTTTGGACAATGATGGTTTTAAAATGATGGGTGCTCAAGGGCTCTATAGTGATGTATAGAACAGGCGATCGGGGGGTGGGGGGGCTATGGGGTCTAGAGGGTTAGTCAGTACAAAAAAAGATGAGTAAAAAAAAGTTGTAGGGTTGTGTGCTGGAACAATTTCGCAGCAGGGCGAATTGTTCTGCTCACCAGCAGAGTGGAATCGGTCGATCTTGTAACTCGGCAAGAAAGCGAACAAGCAGATTTCCCCAAAATACTATTCATTTACCATGACTTATTCCTTTTAAAAAAAAATCTAATGGCAACTGGGGATGGACGCAAGTTGGTTTAGTTATATGTAAGCTACTCTTGCACTAGTGTGCGTTTGCCTTAGATCTGTGCTGTGACGGCAAGATTGGTTCGAAATTTTGTCTTTTCGGCGTAATTCTGCTTCTGTGGAAATCAGAATCACACCAATTGACAGAGTAGATGAGCTGGAATGACCATCTCTTTGTACAGCAGTAATGGCCTTTCACTCCCAGAGCTTCAACAGTGACCACATTCACAGTCCAGAGAATGACGCAGAAAATGAGAGCGAGGTGGTGAGAGCTGAGGAAGTGGGAAAATATAATTGGTTTGCAGGATATCGTCTGTTCCTTTCTCCAACTTTTTTCCTGCCTCATCTTTCCAATATTTTTCAGGGGTCCTCACTTCTGTCTCTCTCAGATGGAGTGAGTTTGCAGAGTAACTGCTCTCTAAGTTCCAGCTTCAGACGGCATAGAGCAGAATAAGGATCTTCCCTCTGCTGCAGAATGTGAACTTGTGTTCCAGACGGTCTACAGGACCAGAGTGTGCGCAGAGCCTCCCCGGCCTGCTGATGAGGAGCCTTCCCTGCCAGAGGCTGTCTGGACCGGAGATAGTGTATCGTGGTTTAAGGTCTCTGGCCAAGCCTAGGGGTGTATAAACCTACCCCAAAAAAAAAAAGTATCCAAAAGAAAAAAACGGTAGCTGTTAAATTCACAGATCCAGCCTAATGAGAACATACAAGTACAAGATCAGATCCCAGCACAGAGTTTAACCACGTTTGACCAGCTGTCTCGAGACAGCAGAAGTATAGAAATGTAGCCACTGTTGCCTCCAAAATGGCTGCCAGATGGTGCGGCATGTCCAAGAGGGGTCCAACTGTGAACCCAACTAGCTTTTGCTCAGGATAAGAAGCTAATGGTGCTGTAACTGTGGTTGGAAAAATATGCTATGAAGTGAAAAAATATATATATATATATATATATATTTTAATGTTCAAGTTTGTAACATTTGTACAATAAAATAAATAACATTTCAATGTAAATTTGTCAACATGTAATGCTAAACATATGATTGCTAACGCTAGTCGGGTTTTTTAAAAAAAAGTTGAGCTTGTTGTCTAAAGCTGATAACGTTAAATTCAGAATATGTTTCGGCACGGATGAAAAACCAATAAAACAACTATAAGATGAGTTTTCCATTTTAATCCTAGCGGACTACGCGTACGCCACGTAACTTAAACGGCTGTTGTGTACATGCTCGCTTGGATGATCACTCTCAGAAGTGAGGTATACCTTCACCCTATTTGTCCTGTCTTCCCTCCTCCTCCTCCTCCTCCTCTTCATCCCTCTCTCCTTGTTGAATAATAGAAATGCCAAGTGATGAGAGCTCAAACATCAAAAAGCCCATTTCCCGGCTTGACAGAGCAATTTACCTTTTCCCCATATTCACTCACACACATAATTAAAAGTGCTGGATTGGACTGCAGCATATAGACTGCATATCTGTATAGCAGACCCCGACTCACATACAAGCACGCACACACACACACACACACACACACACGCATTGTGCGAAAACGTAAAACTGTCCGATTCACCGGAAGAGGAGAGCTTTTCGATTAGCGAGCGATGGATTTATACATGGCCCTCTTTGTGTCTCTGCTACACACACACACACACACACACACACACACACACACACACTCGCTCACACACACACACTCGCGCAGACAGTCTCTCTCTCTCTCTCTGTTCTTTCACTCTATGTATCTTTGCCCGCCTCTAGCTTTTTGGTCCGTCTCTTTCTGTTCAGTCGTATCACATCATTTTTCGCGCTCATAAAAATGAACAATGGCACTAAATCAGTTTTATTATTGCCGTTGGTTCCTCGTTACGTGGTCAAATTGTCCCGATCTAATAAAAACAGCAGGGCAAGAGGGATTTTTTCACGCTGTCACCGCCCTGTTGACGTCACTTAGACGGAAGTATTTCTTGCATCCTGTATGTCCCTGTGGATGACATCACCTCATGGCTTTAAAGTAAATGGCTAAGTGGATTACAGTTCATAATTTATTGATTTCTACTCTACCTTTGTACCAAATTACTCACTTATCATAGAATTACCAGCTTCCACTACGCAGCAATGAGGCGAAGCTCTCTACACCCTCCTTTTAGCTATTCTTTTATTTCACTGCAGACTAATAGAGCCTGAGGAGTTGTATGTTATGTTTTTCTTTGTTTTGGGGCAATCTACTTCTTATATTGACGCCTGTGGGGTCGAGCCCGGTCTCTGATCTTTTCCCTGCTGCAGCATCACCACCACCACCGCATTTCCACTACTGAACTCGCAGGGCAAGGTCAAGCCTCTCTGCTTGTAAAACAGCTTCGTAAGGTGACCTGTTGGCAACAAATGCCTTCGGCCCTGCCTCCGCGAGGCCACTCAGACCGCGGCATAATGGTCTGATGATGTACCTCCGTGTATCGATTTAGCTACAGTACAGAAATGTACTCAGCCGTACTGTACTGCACAGCGGAGAAACCCTACCCCTGGCACTACATCAGAGCGAGTTCATATTCAATTCACTCAGCATTTACTGCACTTGGAGGTCAGGGAGAAAAGACTGCCACGTGCTCCTTTTAAAGCAGCTTCTTTGGTGTTTGTCCAACTTTGAAGTCACTAAAAAGACAGTGAAGACAGGGACAGGAAGAATAATGAGGAGAGGATACAGAAATCTACTGGAAGTGCCCTTGGCACTGTCAGCTAATTGGTGAGTGAGTTTTGGAACGGCATATCTTTGCAGTTGTTTTGTGTGGGCAAGTTGAAATTAGTGACGTGTGGTGGTTAAGACTCATGCTTCAAGACGCTGTCATTTCAAGCGGAGGGCAACTGTGAATAGAATTTCTCAAGTGTCTCTGAGCAAGACGTTGAAGTCCTTCAGGGCATGCTGCTGTCTAAAGCTCAAGTTTAATACTTGAGCTTTTACTGACCGCCGAGCCCCTTGTGGATTTAACCAGTGGCATCAATAAACACATTTTATTTAAACATTTTTTTTTTTTTTTTTTTTTTTTTGCATAATCAAAAATGAGTGGTGGCTCCAAAGCAGATGTAAGCAGCCACTCTGGGGGGCTTTTTTTTCCTGAGGCAGAGAAAACAACAGCGGAGGAAGTGCTGCTAACAGTGTCGGTGGCAGTTGCTCCTCCGCTCATTAACAGTCTGCGCGGAGCCCATGGGATAGGTTTGTGAGGGTTTTCTTGCTGGGGTTTGAGAGCTGGACATAAGTCTTGTACTTTCCTTACTTACACACAAATATATATATATACACACACACACACACACACACACACACCCCAGCTGCCAGCAGTATGTCATGGTAGAGGTGAGTGATTGGCTGATCAAAATGTGATTTGTGAGACAGTCGAAGAGAGAGAGAGAGAGATGTCTTAATGTGGTTGGAAATGGGCTAAAAGTGTGTGTGTTTCTTACTTAGGCCACCTTTGGGGACACATTCCACGCTAAAGACCAGTTAATTGGGGACGGCTTGTCCAATTCAGAAAAAGCTGATTTTTGGTTCAGTGGTTATGGTTAGGGTTAGGTTAAGGGTTAGGTAAGGTCTATGTGATGTCTCCAAAAACACCTAAGTCAACGTGTGTGTGTGTGTGTGTGTGTGTGTGTGTGACAAAGAGAGTGAGAGATTCGAGAGGGACTGTAGGTGGATCAGAGCTTCAAACATCACACACATATCTGCAGTTAAGAAGACATTTTTGTATGTCGCTGTAATGGAATACCATTATAGTCATAATTCATAATCAGACCGATGCCATTCTTGTATCTTTCCTTTGAATATATAGCTACAGCCAGCCGGTGGTTAGTTTATTTCAACATAAAGTCTGGCCGGGGGAGAAGTGGCTAGCCTGGCTTTGTCCAAAGTTAACAAAATCCGCTTGCCAGCACCTCTGCAGCTCACGTTGTGTCTCCGCTCTGGTCTTGTTGTTGTCACTGTGAGGTTTAATTTTTCTACGGATTAAACGAACAAGATGTAATGTGTTAATTAGTGAGCTTTAAAAGGTGTTGGAAGGCAGATTTCACCCCCCCCCCCCCCCCCCCCCCCGCCCTTTTTCAAGGCTTTACGCTGTAAGCTGAGCTAACCGTGTGCTGCTGGAACTTCCTATTTAAAGAACGGCAAGAGAGAGCAAATAAGCTGATATCCCCAAATATTAATGTTACTTTAGGTGAGCAGAGAATAAAGGTACCACTATTTTGAATATTGTAACCCAAGGACTTCTTCTTTTTTTGTAGTCACTAATATAATGGGTGGTATGTTTACATCAAGTCACGCCCAGTGCGGTTTTAAATTGTAAGCCTGATCCAGGCATTACAGGGCAGTAATGTTACACACAGCAATTAACCCCCCCCACCCCCACCACCTCTACTATCTGTCTTGCGCAGGAGTGACATAAAAGGGAAAGATGACAAAGAGAAACATGTTGAGGAGGATTACTGTATAGTTTGTGACGATCATAGACACTGTCAGAGGTGTGTTGGGTTTCCACTCAGCCTCTAGGGCATGAAACTGCTAAAGTTTCCCATTGTGCACTCATTGTTAGGATGGGGCTAATACCTGCTGGTGGTTGGACAGCACGTGAAAGTAAGAATATACTTTAAAAGGATAGCGACGGAGAGGTCCTCTCTTGTATTTTCCTTCTGTTTCTCCCCCCGGCTCTGCGTGTTTCCTCCAAGGTTGAGTCCGTCGCTGATCTATGACCTTATTTGCGGTGTTTTTTTTTTTTTTGTTGTTGTCCTGCCAAATCCGTGACAGATGAGAGCATAACAGAAAGGACAGAGAGGCATAGAGAGAGAGAGGAGGGAAAAGACAGGAAATCGGGCAGAATCAAAGCGTGTATTTTAGATCCTGCCATTATTTCCCCCCGGGGATCAATAAAGTATTTCTGATTCTGATTTAGTATACACCTGTGTACGTGTATATTCACACTGTCGCTCTGCAGTGTGTGTACCTGTCTGCTGTGTTACGTTGTTTCCATTGGATTGTAATTCACATCCTTATGTCAAAGTTCATATGGTTTTATTGACTCACGCGTGCAAACATTGTATCATCAGAATGTGCATCCCACAAATTGCGTACCTGCGGGTTTGTGCGGCAGAATAAGCCATCCAGTAGCCCATTGTGTGGTGATGGCACCTTATATTCTCCTCCATATTGTACAGGATGGGACAATTGCAGCAGGGCTTATAGCTGCGGCTAGCTGGTGCCACATAGACATAGTGGAATGAAAAATCAGTCCCGATTACATTTGTGTGTCTTTCTCATCCATCCTTCCCTGCATCCCTCATCCCCCCCCCCCCCCCCCCCCCCCCCTTTATCTCTCTACCCCCTCCTCTCGTCTGCCACGAGGCAAATTAAGAGCCTCTCCATCATGACCCAAATGAGAGAGGCTCATTTGTAGCTGTTATTTATTTGTAATAACCCCCCCCCCCCATCACATCCTCTGCGCTCCATCTTTTTTTCCGCCCTGGAAACATGACGAAAAAAAAGAAAAAGCATCTGAAATCTACTAGAAGTTTTTTTTTTTGTTTGTTTTTTTTTGTCCACAAACTCTGTCCATTATCAGTTTGAAGGGTAAAATGAATGGTTAAAATGGACATTTTTCCATTGTGATCTCCCTCTACCTCATCTCCTAATTCTCCTGTCCTTTTCCCCCTCCTGCCTCCCTCCACTGTCCGCAGATGAATGTGTTTCCCCTCTGCAGCAGCAAATAGGCCAGGGATGAAAATGCCATATTTAATATAAATAGGTGGTTCTCACTTACTTACTGCCACACACACGCGCTCCCCAGCCACCTCAGTAAGACAAAGAGTCTTTGGCTGAGCATCTCCCGTTTCCCATCCCATTATCTGTTTTCTATAACTCAATAATTGAACTGTTCCATTGGAATACATCATCCGCCCCACCACCACAAAGCCCCATTGAATAAACTTCTCTCCCTGGCTGTTGTGCTTGGGTGAGACATATTTTTTTTTTTTTTTCCCTCCTCCCTCCATCAGATAGGCTGTATTACTGGCGCGGTATTTGTCCAGGCAAGTAATGACTGCAATTTGCTGCTATTTGGTGTCCTGTAAGAGGCCTGTGCCTGGTAATGGTAGCATTATAATAGTTGTCAGACACAGGTTGCTATTATCATACTATGAATCTGCCATAAGCTAATGTGTCCAACGCCAGAGCGACACAGAAGGAGGAGAATAGTCATGTAGTTGGCAGATGCGCTGTTGTGAAAGTTGTCTAGAGATGCAACTTTATAAATAACATCATATTAGGAACATATATATATATATATATATATATATATATATATATATACCCCGACCACAAAAGGGAAAAAAAGGAATTTTCATCACACAAAACCAGCCAGAAAGTCCCAAAACCTTTCCACCATTGGCTTTGATGTTCCTGTGGCAAAAGACTAATCCACGTTTTTTTTGTATTGGAATGACTTTGCTAATATGGCAGAGCTGCCAGACCAGTGAAAGGTTTTTGCTGCCACGCTGTCTGTCTGTCCATTAGCAAGTCTGAGAGTCTACAGCCATGCTCGTGGCTCTGTGAGGCTGTACTGTACTGCATTCTAGCATGCTCACAGTGACGGTGCTAACATGCTGATGTTTAGCCGGTGTAAAATCTGCCGTGTTCAACATGTTGGTTTTGTCTTGTCTTCGTGCTAATTAGCACTAAGCTCAATGTAGAGCTGAAGCTGACGGTAATGTCATTAGTTTTGCACTCATTTGGTCCTATAATGCTTTATGAATGGTAAATTGTAAATGATCTCATTTATATAGAACTTTTCAACTTTCACAGTTCCCAAAAACGCTTTACAGCAAAGTCTCATTCACCCATTCATTCACACAGAGCTGCCATGCAAGGTGCCGGTCTCCATCAGAAGCAACTCAGACTTAGGGCTCAGTGTCTTGCTCAAGGACGCTTCGACAAGATGTTAGGACATCCGGTCCTAACAATCCTGAGGGAAACCCGAGTCTCTATACCAAATTCAACAGGAATCCATCCGATAGCTGTCGAGACATTTCAAAAACCACATCTTTCAAGCCCATGATGGCGCTAGAGAAAAAGTCAAGGGATCGCCAAAGTAATTAGGATACATTGTCTGAGAACCATGAATGTACAGCATTTTATCCGTGTTTTGCCTCGCCCAGGAGTGAAAAAGAACACGTTCTCCTTCCGCGGTCAAGTTAGCATATGATAAACGTGCAACGTTACATTTCACGGCAATCCGTCCAATAGTTGTTGAGAGATTTAAGAAAAAAAACAAAAAACAAATATGTCAACCTGAGGAAAAGTCATCAAAGTCATAAGGATTCATCCTCTGGGGACAATTCATGTTTGTACAAAATGTCATGTTAACAGTTGTTTAGATATTTCAGTCCGGGGTAATAAAATAAAAGAGTAAAATAAGATTTTTGGTGATTTGATGTTGTGCACATTAATTCAATTGAAGCTTGTGTATCCTTTCTGACAAATGCTTGTAAACCTTCACTCACGTCAGCAGAGAAACTTGACTGGCACCCCAAGCAGACTGTCTCACCACACCACACATTGAGTGCAAGACGCCTTGTCTTGAACGTTAAGTTTTGATGCAGACTCAGACTATTTTAGCCACGCGAGCCATGACTGGAGCCGATCCCAGTGGGGTGCTCTGCAGGAGGGCAGCAGACGCTGCTCCATGCATTAGGACTCATCTGATGGAAGCAGGGGCTTGGGCAGTGGAGGGTGCTGTAAGAGGAGCAACAGAGAGAATGAGGAAGATGAAGCGTTTTCACACGATTGGATGAATGAGATATGATGAAGACATATTTGAAGTATACAGTGGCGTGAAAACCGACATGTGCATTTGTGTCTGATTAATCGTGCAGCAGTTGCTCACGCAAAAGAACACAAAAAGAGCCTGATTCACTGTTTGAAGTTTGAGGGTTTCTTTGAAGGTTTCTACGCTGCTGCACCGGCAGCCGCCATTAGAATTCACCCTCACCACCTTCCAGCTCACCTGGTGTGCCCCCTCTGCCTCTGCAGTGTTATTGATGTCGAACTTCACCTAACTGAAGCAGCTGGAGGTGTGTGTGTGTGTGTGTGTGTGTGTGTGTGTGTGTGTGTGTGTGTGTGTATGCGTGCATGTGCTCACGTGTGTGGACGCCAATTGGGTGGCCAGTGATGTATTTAAGTATTTAACAACTGCCCTAGAAAACTTGTCTCAAACTCTTAATTTGGTCCAAATAGTAACTTTTTCACTGGTGTGTGTCTCCCCGAGGCAGTTTCTTGTCCAATCCGTCTGCCGCCAGCAAACTGCATCCAGGAAGTTGAGATAAAACACACACGGATGCAGATGCACTGGTCATTTTGGATTGGTTTAAGAGAGAGCAGAGTAGACCTGCAGTGTGCACAGGTACGATTTTAAGCATTTCAAAATGCCTTCTTAAAAGGATAAAATCCTCGACTTTCAGGTATTCTACAACCTGGATTGAATTCAAGGCAACTCCTCCTGACGATCATGCAGACAGATGATGGCTGGTGAAAATGCAGAAAACGACGACATGATAAAACTGCAAAGGCTACTACCTGTGGAAATGGACGTCTTAAATGATAATTGTCTTCTGGTTGTAGCTTCAGAGGCAGGTACATTTGGACAGCAATTTGTTTGATGCCCTTGTTAACAACACCCACGTTCTCAGATTTCCCCAAAGAGATCATTAAAGTTTCGTCTTATCTTAGTCACGCAGACACGCACAGATGGCAGTCGGTAGAGATTTAGCGGACAAAAAGGAGTAATCCTTGATCTTTATCTCAGTGGTGTTAAGTACAATAGCATATTCTTTGCGAGGAATCCACAGGCATTAAAGCAAAATTGGCCCCTCTATGTTCTAATGAGGGCTACGTTTTCATTTGAGTGCTGCAATTCCCGTTTTAACGGATGATTTAGAAGGTTAGTAGTTTTTGACAGCTGGAAGGTTGCATAAAGAAATAATGCTGGATCCTACCCCCCCCCCCCGCAGGCTTTTAATTAACAAGACTAAGAGTCAGAGTCAGCCATACTAGCGCCTCTGTACAAGCCACAGCGGTGCTTGAGCCAAATGCTTACATCAGCATGCTTTTATGACAAATGCCAGTCATATAGTAGATATAGTGTTTAACATGTTCACCGTCTTATTTTTAGCACGTTAATACGCTAACATTTGCTAATTAGTATTAAACACAAGTGCAGCTGAGGCTGAGGGGAATGTCATTAGTTTTGCAGGTATTTGGTCATACACCAAAGCATCGGAATCACCAATTATTACAATTCACCCTGAGGGGGACAAGAACCAATAGTTATCGAGACATTTCACTCAGAACCGCCTATGTCAACCTCGTGGTGATGCTAGAGAAAAAGAAAAAAAAATCAGGAAATTAATTCAGCTGCATCCTCTGGAGAACATGAATGTCTGTACAAAACTACCTGATAGTCCATCCAATAGTTGTTTAGATATTTCTGTCTGGACAAAAGTGGTGGACCGACATCGCCATTCCCAGAGCCATTCCGCTGGCGTTATTAAATGTCTACGTATAGTGTCCGAGTCAGAGTAACCCTGATGACATCACAAGCTGAGCAACACTCCTCACGGATAGCAAACTGACCTCAACGTGTAAAAGTAAGCGCGCCCCCCTTCATTCGTAATCCATTTTTCATACTACCAGTGAAAAGAAGTGATTCAAAAGTCAAGATGCAACAATGGAAAATGATCAATACACACCCCAGGAAAGCAATAAGACAATGTGGCATCCCGTCATACATGAATTTATAGACGATGGTAGTGAATAAGTGATCAGAAGGCCCAATGTTTTCATTTGAAAGGACGCGAACTGTAAGCAGTGCACATTGTGTTACAGAGAGGTGTTTGTCAGAGGACGTGATCTTAACCCATACACTCCTCCGCCTTTAGCTTAGCCGTGTGCGCAGCAGTGTGGAGTTGTAAGCAGCACCGTAGCAGAGCCGTTAGAGCCGATATCTCTGATAGTCACGGGGGGCTCGTTCCTTTAATCTCATGTTCTGGGCGCGGGACACCTCCGCTAGATCTGTACGGTACAAGATGTTTGGAGGTGGTGTGCGCAGGGTTTGTGTGCAATATTAACCAGGTGTGTGTGTGTGTGTGTGTGTGTTTTAATTCCAGGTCACCCGTGTACCAGTGGAGAGCTGTGAGCAGTACACCTCCTGCGGAGCCTGTCTGGGATCAGCAGACCCTCACTGTGGCTGGTGTGTGCTACACAACGTGTAAGTGCATATACCGCTCACTACGTTTAAGCGGGTCCTCTGCAGTATTAATGCATAATGCCAACATGTATATCAGAAATTTGACTTCTGAATGACAAAAATGACTTTGCTGATCCACTTCTATGACGGGCTACCTACACCTGTGACTTCAAAATGTGCCAGGGTGTTTCTTGTTTTCGATGTGGGGGTTATCTTTAAGATCTTATATTGCGGTGATCTGCTTCTGGATTTCGGGATTGTGCTGTTCACCTTTTATGTTGCATGCCAACATGTTGGAAATAAGTGTTTTCACTTGAACACGTCATCCTTTGGCTTGTTTGTTTGAAGTTCAGCCATGAAAGAATTACAGTAATCATCCGTACTTTTATGTACGAGGTGCTCTGTCCAATTTATTGAAATTTATTCTCAGACATTTGCAGCGTTATTGGAAAAAGTGCTGAAAGTCTTGTTATCATGTCAGCACTAACCGAAGATATTCCAGTTGCCGCTGCGTTAAGCCCTTTAACTGGATACGTTGTTCACATGCACCTCCCTAATCTACTTCTAATTTCCACGCATCCAGACACCCACGAATAAACAAGACACTCAGTATCCTGGAGCTCCATTAATACTATGTGTCACTAATTCAGTGATGTCTGCACTCCATTAGTTTTGTTTCATAAGTGAGAAGCAGCTGAGGGTACCAATGCATACATTTTGACCAAATTAAAAAAAAAATAATAATATGGATTTAATATAGGAAACAAATCGGAATTGAACCTTATCTCGGAACGGAGATGTGACTGTGGTATAAACTCCTCCTCCAGATGTTCGAGGAAGGATCGCTGCGAGCGAGCGGAGGAGCCTCAGCGCTTCACCACCAGAGCGGAGCAGTGTGTCCGACTCTCCGTCCAACCCGACACCGTCTCTGTCACCATGTCCGAAGTGCAGGTACGGAGTGTATGGGTGTATCAGTGTGTGTGTGTGTGTGTGTGTGTGTGTGATGATGTCATTGCATCGTCAATGAAGTGTATCGATTCCCGAATTTATGTAGTTCCTCGCCTTTCTGCTTCCCTTCCTTCTCCTAGTTGGTACTTCAGATGCAGAATGTGCCCAGTCTGTCTGCCGGAGTGAACTGCTCCTTTGAGGACTATGTGGAGACAGAAGGACGCATATACGGTGGACGGATCTACTGTCTGTCCCCCTCGACAAAAGAGGTGGCCCCCATCACACGAGACCAGGGTAAAAAGAAAAATTACACAATTGTAGAATTATGGCGGGAAGTTTCCCGGACTTCTACCTTGAATTCTTTTGAATGCTCTCGGGGGGGGGGGGGGGTTCCTGGTGGAAAATGTTTAAATCCAAAACCAGCAATATCTGTCTAGAACCCCGGACATGAATAAACAAGGCATTCATAAAATGAAAAAAAACATCAATAATCAAGGATCAGTAATTACAGGAGTAAATTGTGACCCATTTCTTTTTTAATATTCTTACACTGACAATGGTTTTGTCAACAGTCACTGCCCCCCCCTCACACCTTTCCGCCAATCACGTGCCCCCATGTCTCTCCAGCAAACTCGACAGCTGCTACTGCAAATGTAGCCAGTTAGCTCCCGTTAGCCAGAGCAACAGCAACGAAAGAACCAACCAAGGCTGTTGCCGTAATTAAACACCGCAACGTAAAACCTCTTACCAAGTCGGCTAGTCAGCCCGCAAGAGGCAGGGAGCACGTGCAGCCTTGTTAAGCTGGACGGATAAAAAATGACAGCGAGAAGAGGTTGACTCTTGCGTTCATTTACAGTAGCAGCTAGGTGTTCTGTTGTTGCTCTAGCTAACATGGGCTAAACTAGCTAAATCTGGTAGCAGTTGTGGAGCTAGCTTGGCTGACAGGTGAGAGGGCTAGGTAAACACCGCTGTCATAAGAAGTGACAAAACTGTTTATTTATTAATTTATTCACCAAATATACCATATATATATATATATATATATACAGTGCTTAACAAATGTATTAGACCACCTGTCATAAAAATGAGAAAACACAAATATTTTAGAAATCTGTCAAAAACTTGTTTCAAACTAAAAGGTGTATTGTTATTTATTAGGCAAAGAACAAACTGGAACAACTAAATAGTCCTTATTCACATATATTAACCAGAAATCTTAATATTCTGTATGACCTCCTTTGGCCCTGATAACAGCTTGCATTCTTGCAACATACAAAACAAATGTTTCTGTTCAGGAATGCAAGTAAATAACTGTAATTTGGCATCTCAATCAAAAAAAATTATAATGTGCTTTACTATTTTATTCTGCTTTTTTGTAAAACAGTACATTTGAGAATTCACGGATAACAACAATAATTCTATTTTAGCATTAAAGATGTAATTTGGATTAAAGAGCTTGGCTTGCACATACTGGTGGATTAACCATTACAGAGACATCAGCAATACTGTTCATTTAGGGCAGCGGGGGCAAACACCTTACACTGGGTGGGGGGTCTAATACATTTGTTAAGCACTGTATATTATTGAACACTTTGGGGCTCCATATATCTGTCGCAGTAAATTAGCCACAGCTGACAGCCTGGACATGCTGGGTGAAGCTGCACTTTCTCAAAAAAACAAACTTTTGTTTTGGAGAGAAGATGACTCCACTTCATTCCGGGCTTTATCGGTCGAGCAGCTTTGTTATACTGCACAAATAGAAATTGTTTGCTACACTCAGCCCGCTCATTCAGCTGTGTGCAACACGAGTCGTTCTGCTCTTTAACTGCGCCCCCCTCTCTCCGTGATCATCAAAATAAGAAACTGCTGATTCACATACTAACTCCTGCAAAACCTCCACCAAGTAACTTTTTCTTCCAATTCTACTTGTTCTGCTCCAAGCTCTGCTTTACTTTTCCAGCAGAAACACCGTGGCTGCAAAATGTCAGCTGTGCAGGAATCGACAAGTAACGCCGGAAAAAATGAAGCTGTTAACATTTCAGTCGGACGTTGCCTGGGCTGGGGCGTGATCCTGGGTTCATGAAACATTTTCCATATGTGCTGCGTGTGATAATATCAATTGTACACAATCGAACTGTAGGAAAGGATGTTGAAAGAAAAAAAAAAAAGCACTGGCAATATGGTGTCTTGTGACTCCTTGTAGGTGACCAGCGAGTGATAAAGTTGTACCTGAAGTCGAAGGAGACGGGGAAGAAGTTTGCCAGCGTGGACTTGGTCTTCTACAACTGCAGCGTCCACCAATCGTGAGTTTCTTTTCAAATTTCAAAATTCAATTTCATTTATTTCAAAGAGTTGGTCGCCGAGTATGAATGGGGCGGAATTAGAAGAGGAGGAAAGGACAAGATAAAAATTGTCTTTGCGTATGCCATTTTGTCACCAAATTAAATATGCTATTTCAATTATACAGTGATATCACACACCCGGCAAGACACAGCCCGCTAAAATATTGGCCTGCAAATAACTTTTATAATGGAGAATGGACAAATCTGCGTGCAACCTCTGCTAATCCATTATTCAATGTGTTCATGCTTTTTACAAATCAATTAGTTGATTAAATCTCGAGCAATGAAGGGACTACTGGTGAGTGAAATAATAAATGAATCGATTCCTAACCATGCAAGACCTAGAAGGGCAGCCAAGCTCGGGTGTCTCGAACATGTCAGTCGTGTTTCTTGGAAATTAATTATCCATCGTTGAAGTATAGGAATACTGATTAGCTTTTCAGCGCTGCTTTTTGAGAGCGATTTTTTTTTTGTTGTTGCATGTGTTTGTTTTACATACACGGCTGAGTCTGTTGTTTAAGATTTTAAGAGAGAGACTATGTACACAGTCTTTATATACACTACAGAAAGCAGTTCCTTGAAGTTGTTATGAATGGTCTTTTTTTTTTTTTAACATCTAAAATGTTAATTCAGTTGATGAAATATTAATTGCATTCGAGTTGATAAACCTCGGCACTGTTTTTCTGTCAAAACTGCAATTTGTAAGACTGCAGTTTTCAAATTGCAAGAAGGGAGGGGGGTCTTTAGAGCAACGTCAGCAGCTAGCTTGGTCATCCAGTGACCAACAGCAGTCTGAATCTTACAGGGTTTGTTTTTTTTTTTTTTTAAGCATATCATATCATTGTCTTTGCTTATCACCTTCAAACTTTGAAATAGGACCTTGATTATCAAGTTATATGAAGCAGTCTTTTCTATTGTAACGTATATTTGCTGACAGACTGGCAGAAAAGACTGCCTCACAGCCGGAAATTGCTAAATGCCTTTTCTAATTAGCATATTTTTGATGTCATTAAGCAACAATTTATATACTAGTATATATACACTATATATGTAGAATATACATACTAGTATATACTGTACTATTTTTCTACAAAATAAAGTAAGCTCTCTATCTTTATCACCAGCATACTATTCAAGTTCCTGTCATCTTAATATGCATCAAAATCTACCTGTAATTACACGAAATGCTGACAGAAAAAAAACTCCCTTAAACCCTTATGACAGGGGGAGAAGGAGAGGCACCAGTGAGATCGGCCTGATAACGAATAAAGAATGTGTTCTTAATTGACCTGCCTTGTTAAATAAAGGTTAACTGGAAATAAATAAAATGTCATTCGCTAAATGTCTCCAGTCTTGGCCGCTGCTCTGAAGTCGCTGAGTGGACTTTACTGCTCAGAGTCACACACACACACACACACACTGTCTCTCTCACTCTGGTCTCTTCCACCTGGCACACACTCACGCCTCACATTGAGGTATCTGCACTTTGTGTCGATACACCTGAAATGAAAATGCATCTGTGGCACAGTCAAAGTGGATCTCTCTCTCTCTCTTGCCAAGCTCAGATTGATGACAGCGTTACTTCCTCCCCTAATGTCTACATCATTTAAAATACCCGAAAACTCTGGTTTGTGGTCTGCTGGTTGGGCATAGTGTATTGTTTCTCCATTTACTTCAGAATATGAGGATATAAGGAAGAATAAAGCTGAACAATACCAAAATCTAAAGCTGAACAATCCCAAAATCTAAAGACTCAAATCTGTCTGTTTGCGTTTGTCTTTTCTATGCATCTGCAGAACCATAAAGATTCGAAAAAACAGACCAAACTATGGCCAAAGAGCTAAATTTAGACTCTGGTTTCTCTGTTCAAGGTTCCTTGATGGCTGGAAAAGTTCAGCCAAAACGCTGAAAAGAGTTAAAAACTCAAAAAACTACTAATTATGACAGTAACCTTTCATTCTGGATCCCTTGCGCTATAAGTGACGAGTAATAGGGAGTGTAAAGTGCACTTGTCCTGCTTTCGTTCTCTTCCATGCCACCGTTCTTCCCCAGACTCCCCCCTCGTAGCCCCCTGGCCCTCTTTTCCTTCCCTGCCTTCCCACCTTCCTCTTGTCCGCCTATTACTTTCTCTTCTCCCATCCGTCTCTTCGCCCGTCTCTCCCTCCCCCGGCCCCGACCCCTCTTAGCCCTCTCTACCCACCGCCCTGTTCTTACCCCTCTCTCGTTCATCAAGCCCATTTATTGCCTGCGCTCTGCTCTTGGCCCTGCATATATCTGCATAGTAATAGGCCGTTAATTAGCTCCAGCCTGTGCCTGTGTGGAGATGGTCGTAATGGAGTGGGCTCGGAGAGAGAGCTCACCTGGGCCACTTCTCAGGGCCTCCAGGCCTAGTTCAATGGCTTTGATTCATTTTATGAATGTGTGTCTGTGTGTGTGTGTGTGTGTGGAGTTTTCTGTTCGTTTCTTTTGTGAGAGCCTATTGAATGTGTCAAAGTTTATTTATGCATATTTGTGTGCATGCAGGAAGTGTTTTGTAATTTTGTGTATAAGTGTATGTGTGTGTGTGTGTGTGTGTGTGTGTGTGTGTGTGTTTGTGCTCCATACCCCTGATTAACCAGCCTACCTAGCCCTCCTCTCCTTGCTGAATAAACAGGCGTGCTGCTTTTTAAGCCTTTGATGTTTGGCTTTGCTGGCCCCCTCAGGACTCTGCAGGACTGTAAAACTACAGTGCAGTTATTACCGCAGCAGCTGTAACATAAACCCACGTATTATTACGCCGCTCCCCCCTCCGCTGTCACCTTCCACCTCTGAGGCTTGTGACCCTGCCTGTCGGAAGGCTGGAACAGGAGCGGCGGATAGCGGAGTTCTCCTCATGGGCGTGGTGGGTGGGTGGGTGTGATAGTACAGACTCAGAACAGCAGCGGCGGCGGCGGCGTAGATGTACAGTACCAGCACAGATGCACGAGCAGAGCAGCTCGCAGGCAAGCCTCGCTCCACAGGCCTAAAGGCGGATGCAGCACCGGCGGCATCACCAGCCTCACACAAACACACACACGAGCTGAAGTCAGAGACTTGGCACAGCAAATTATGCTGCGAGCTATTTACATACGCTGTTACAATATTAGACATTTGCATTAAAAGAGGTTTGGAATAGTTTAATTGAGCATGCGGGAGGAGGAATAATGCATCTTTAAAGAGAGGAAGAGAAACAAATGAGAGAGAGAGAGAGAGCGCTGGAGGGGGGAGCGAGACGGGGAAGAAAACTCCACATTCCCTGAGAGAGCCGGTGGGGGGGAAAAACAACTGAGAGGGAGGCATGAAGAGGGAAAAGAGAGCTATAAAGCCGAGTGTTAGTGAATGAGACAGAGATTGTGCCCATTGTGTCAGGAATAATGCGTCCCACGCAGCTAAAAGGTTAGCGCCGCAGCCTCAGGCCACCGTGACCATTACAATATGAAAGAGCTGAAATCCACGCAGTGAAAAGAAGCACTCAAGGGAGGGAGACCAGCCCACAATCTGGCTACCCAGGAAGGGTTAGGCTTGATTTTTGTGGCAAAAGTTGCCGGTCGAATTTTTCAACAAGTGTGACCCGTTTTAATTAAACTGGGGGTTGAGGCTCACGGACTGCATCACTGTGACAAGATGCAATAATACCTTCTAATGAACCCGAGTCCCCCGTTTAGAATCTAAACTTCTCGTTAGGTTCCTGTGCCGGTTAACTTAAGGATGTGTGCATCGTTTTATAGCTGCTCCCTTTGCAGCTTTATTGGATGAAACGCTGAGAGGCCTATTTATAGGTTACATAGCGCGGCCCGCCTTGGAAACACTGTCCACATGAAAGATATCTGGGAGATGTGATGTTAAACCAATCAGTCAGATCTTTGTGCTTCAGGCCCGCTTTCATTTTGGGTCAGCACATGTCGACACGTGTTGGTAAGTTTAAGATGAAAGACAAGCCTCCTAATTAGGGAAGAATTGCAGCTTCTTTATCCGCGTTGGCCAGAATTAAATGAGCACATGATCGTTCGCTCCTTTCATATATATATATATATATATATATATATACGTTTGTGCCGGGCCACCGCTCGCATATCAACGGCTTTTGCTCCATCGATCCAGCCTCGCTGAAGATGAAAAGGCGTCTGACCCGGCTCTGTTGCCGGGCCTTGTTAAATAGCAGGGGGATTTTATTGACTACATTGCAGCAGCGCAGCCACTTACCCAAGCCCAGTCGTCCGGGCGCTGACAGCTCTACTGTAGGACAAGCCTCCGCTGCCCAGGTGACCCAGAGGAACGCTAAGATGTCAACATGTGCGACAGCTTGTGTGTCTCAGTCTGTGAGTGCGTATTACTGCAGCCATGAACACACACACACACACACACACACACACACATGGCTTGTGAATGTGTGCGCGCACGTCCCTAGTACAAGAAATCGATAAACCCCGGGGTTAATAGTGAGGAGGAACTGGCTCACCAGCTCTACTAACAAACATCAGACTGTTAGCATAACCTTAGTCCACCTTTCTCCCCATGGAAATCCACCGGCATTGATTATAAACCTCGGGCCTCTGTTCAGTCTGGTCTCACTAGCTTACCGCCGGCTATATGAAGCCCCTATCACTCTGTCACTCCAATAAAGGCGATTTGGGAGTTAACCCTCGAAAATCTAAATAAACCAACGACAGAGGGACAAAGACAGAGCGGGGATTAGACTGAAATCCAATTTAAAGTCAGCCTTTCTGGCAGCAGGGTGGCATTGTGAGCTGAGCAATTGTCCTTCAGTTTGAAGGACCCGGTTTGAAACCCCCGCGGTAGCTCATTACTGTGGCGTTTTTGTGCTAGACTTGTCGGAGATCGCTTGTCAGTCAGCACAGCGAAGGTGGTATTGTGATATTTTTTTTTTTTTCCTTTGACTTAACTGTTCAAAAGTTGTTGTTGTTGTTTTTTTTTCAAGGAAAGGCCACATGGCGAGTATTCATGAACTGGATGTAGACCGAATGAGGTGGCAACTTCATTTAGGCAATGTACAGCACTGATGGATTTGACTATAATCTGGAGCAACATTAGCATTATATTTCTGGCTACCCGATGAATATAATTCGAATATGAAGTCTCTTTTGTTTCTCTTTGTTACTCTGTTTTGTTCTCTACCAGCTCATAAGAAAAATACCTGGTCCTTAAGCTAACTCTGCGTATGTTTTTTTTTCTATTAACCTTAAAGAAATAGTTTGAGATTGAGGGAAATACGGTTATTCGCTTTCTTGCCGAAACAAGAAACACAAACACCTTGTAGACCCACAACGGTACATTTTTTTTTCTCCTCAGTTTTTGCCCGGGATTAAACAAATGGGCTACAATGTGTTCAATTGTGAGCTTTAGAGGTGCTGGCAGGTTTATTTTCTGCTTCCAGTCTTTTTGCTAAGCTAAGCTAATAGCCTCCTTGCCGCAACGTATGTGTAGTGTACAGAGAGTGACGCCAAGCTTCTCATCTAGTTCTCGGTAAGAATGTCGAACCCAGCAAAGCCCTTTAGTCGAATGAGCTCTGCAAAGTACAATATTAACGTGGCAGACAGTCGGCTGTGCAGTGCCACACTGTGAAAATGAATGGGTGATGGATACATACATACAATGGACCCCACAGGTTCCCAGTCAGCTCCTTGAGTGGATGCGAGTGGGTGAGCAGATCTGTTTGTGTGTGTGGGGGTTGAGTTGGAGGAGGCTTGATTGAGTACAGTGATAGCATATAGGAGAGGGGACTGACGTAACGTGTAATTAGAGCTCGCTTTTGCTCAAGCCAGTTAAAACGTTTGGTTTCAGACGTGGTGTAAAGACTACGAGCCCAGGACTTGTTTGAGTTGAAAGAGAATAGCAGCTTTTTTTGAGTAACTGAACATCAACTTCTGTCCCTGTAATTATCTATTATTATCTATTAACTTTTAACTTGTTTTCATAATTTTTGCAACACACCTTACAGCTGAAAATGAAGTGGTTTCTCAGCTAGCAAAGTGATTTGACACTTTTTTTACAATTTGATACAGCAAAAAACACGTCATGATCACGCATCAGAGGCTTGGATTTATTTCTCCTTTTCAATCATGAAAACAAAGCCTTGCTAAATTGAACAGCTATTGAACAACTGTTCATTGAACTTGTCATATTAAATGTAAAGTAAAAACCCAAACTAACGTTTGTGTTTTGCACAGCCTTCCCTTCCATTGTGTTTTGTTTTTTTTCTTTCTTTCTTGGTAGCCATGATAGCCTTGTTTTTTCGTGTGGTAATCCATGTTTGAATGTGCATATATTCATTTTGCTTCCTCAACACTGGAAAAGAAGAAAAAAGGAAAAAAAAAAAAAAAAAATCCAAGTGTTATATAAAAACAGGCTTATCTTGGTCTGCCAGCTTAGTTCACTGTAAGCCTCCAAGCATGGAGAATAAGAAGGGAGGAGTGGATCGCCAAGGATTCTCTCCTGCTCCCTCTCGACTGTCTTTAGCGTCCGCCTTGGCCTCGCTGACAGCTGGGATAAAGTCTTATTGCGCAAGGCCACAGTTCCACTTGTCATTCCAACGCGATTTCTGGAGATTTTGGCACAACACGCAAACACAAACACACACAAATATTTGATGTCGTGTGACTGCGTTGATGCGCGTCCGGGTGTGATACGCCTGAGCACATCGCACTTGATCTGTGATGAACGCAGGTCAGAGTAGCCTGACTTCAGCCAGAGTGTTTTTACGCAAATTATAACGAGAAATGTGGAAGTTATGAGTGAACAAAAGCAATTTTCAGTAATTTTCAGGATTTGTTTTGAGTAGTAAACTTGACTTCTTGGATGTCCAAGAAGACCGAAATCACATATGATAAGGGAGAATAGGACGGGAAAGTTGCCCTTTATTTGTGCATTTAAGAATCTTACTGGCAAAAATTAATTATTTTCAATATTTCCAGCTGTAATGAAAGCCTATATATTTGTTATTCTGGAAACATGCTATATTATGGGTTATTGCCGTTTCATCTTGGTTTCTTTTATAGCCTGACTGATACTGGATTTTTGAGGCTAATACTGTTGTCAATGCAGACGTATAACGATTTTTTTTTTTTTAAATGTAAACACATGAGATAAATATGATCAGCTGTCCTGTACACCGATACTGATATATATGCAAAATATTGGCCTGGCTGGTTTCTCGGTGTAGCTCTAGTTTTCTTCGGAACAAACAAAGTAAAACAAGGGTGGCAGCAATGCTCTGAAGTATCGTAGTGGATTTTGGTGATTGTCGCTTCAACAATGTTAACCCCCTTTACTTTTCTTTCCTCCGTCTCTCACATTCTCACTTGCTCCAGGTGCCTGTCCTGTGTCAATGGAAACTTCCCCTGCCACTGGTGCAAATATCGCCACATGTGCACGCAGGACGCCAGCGACTGCTCCTTCCAGGAGGGACGAGTCAACACCTCCGAGGTAATGGTCTGTGCAAGCACACATATACAAAAAGCACACACAAACCTCCGTTGTTAAACATGCTCTCACACACAAAAAAACAAAACAAAACAAAGAAACGCAGAGTCAGAAGCACAGACACATGGAAATATTTACAAGTATAAATGCACGCGCACACGTATGTATAGTGGCATAGTAATGCCAAGGGTGCAGCTGGGACCTGCACACCATTCGAGTGTGTGTGTGTGTGTGTGTGTGTGTGTGCATGTGTGTGTATGAGTGAGTGCGGCTGTAAGTGGTCCGGCAGCAGCTGTTGTACTCGAAGCAGCACTGGATTTATTCACTTATAAACAAGTCCGGGGTGAATGAGTATGCAAATGGAGGCATGCGCCGCCGTCCCAAATGTTAGATTTGCATGAAAACCCTCATCCATCCGCGGGCTGAATCGCTCTCACAGTCCCTCTGTCTCACTCGCCGTAATTCTCACTGTCTTTCGCACAAACGCAGAAATTCACACTGACGAGCACGAAGAAACTTTTTTTTCTTTTTTTCTTTTTTGTCCTCGGAAAGTTGCACTTAACTCCCGACGATCTTTGCTTGAGCTTCGTCTCTCATTTAAGGCAGACATTTAAATCCCTTTTACGCGTGTGCAAGTGTGGTAGAAGGCTATCAGATCAGATGGGCATTTTATGTGTCGCATGGTCGCTAATGCAAGCTGCCCCTCTGTCTCCTCTCTCCTCCTGACATGTTAAAACTATGCAATCAGAAAAAAACCCTGTTATTTTTGACCATTGTCTTTACCTAAGACATTGTGTTTGTCCATGTGTACGCACACTGTCATCACATGCTACGCCCTCCTGTCATGGCACCAGGCCGACATCCATCCTCGTCTCGTTTGGAGAACCACGCCGATTCAGCCTTTATTTTGAATTCTTTTTCTTTTTTTTCTTTTTTTTTTTTCTTCTGATGATGTCTTTTTGGTGCAGGTGTTGCCATGGTTACCAAGACACTCTGAATGTCGGGGCCGGGGGGGGGGGGGGGGTTTGCAGAATTTTGATAGACACACATACCAGTGCCACCACCACCACGTCCGATCCGTACATGGACTGTTGTTGTGAACACAGCAGACAGTGGAGAGACAGCTCTGGGTTTTTTTGCGATGCGACGCGTGCGTTTTGATGTATCCTCACTGAAAAGGTAACGTTTTGAAGCAACACACACACGCACTTGAGCTAAACAGCGCTAGCTTTGTCGTCACACGTTTATCTCCTCTAGCCTTGATTTTGTTCCAATTTGCCAGTTCGTAGCCCCTGCTGAAAGCAATATTGCCCATCTCCGCTGCCTGAAAAAAGTTTCCCCTTGTGTCATTAGCAGTAGGTTGCCAAAGTGATTGAAGTCACACCACACTGGTTATCTTCCCAAAGGCATTTGTCACATTTCTTGAGGCTGACTTCACTTCATATCTGATCAGATTCATAGCATCTGCGAATCCGTGCCACAGGTACATGACAAACATTTCTTCAGCGTACGTGTGTGTGTGTGTGTGTGTAAACGGATAACCACTAATGTATAAGTTTGGCCTTCTTCAAGTAAATATAATTCTCTGCTGTCACTTCCTGGATATGTAAATATATATAAATCAGTTGTGTTGTGACAGCAGATAAACAGAGAGGCACATTAGGGGCGACCAGGCAGAAAATTGCCAGAGTCGGAGAAACACTTGAGAAGGCCATGAACAGAAATGTGTATAAACACAAACAATGAGAGACACAAACACCAGGACAAACAAACACGGAGACAAACAAATTTGCTCTGCTCCAATGAATCCCAGCATCGGGCCGGTAGAGCCGACTGGGCCGATGCTGGGCCCGGGGGTTGGTTCAAATGACTTCATTCAGATTCAAGGAAATAGGAGAAATAAGACAGTGTAAAAAACAAACAAAAAAACAACAACAGAAAAAGTGATGGAGAAACGGGTTTGTTTGCATTTATTTTCTACAAGCTTGCCCGCTTATTCATTTATTGATTGCAGCTTGCTCGCTTGTTAATTAAGTCGTTCATTCATTTTGCATGGGGCTGCTTTTTGCTCAGGATATTTCATGTCCCACGAATGAATTAATGCAGCGCATGATTGACAGCAGAGGCACAAAATGGCTGCCAAGTAGCAGCCCCAGATGGGAGCTTTGACAGAAAGTGACTTTTTTTTTTTTTTTTGTATGTGTGTAAAACGCTACAACTCCATGTAACAACAGTTCCATCACTTGTCACCACCTGAGCTTCTGGTTATTGATGATATCCTAATATTGCTATCAGATTGTGTCGAAAGTATCACAATTATGAGAAGTGCACATACTGATGCTGATAATAAGTGAATTACGTGGAATTACACAAATGATTAGCAGTTATAACAAAAGAGATCTTGTAATTACTGCTCTACAAGGTCTTTCTTTTGTTACAAGCTAATCATTTCAAGAGTCTCATTTGCTAATTTGGACTTGCGGGTGGCACAGACGTCTTAAACTCATACAGTAAATCTTTTATAACAGTGTAGGCAGAGCATAAGGCTGCAGCCCCCCCCCCTCATTCAGACTACTGAGTTTGCACAGTAGCGGTGCCGATGCGAAGGGTTCTGGCAAACACAACTCTAATTTCTACAATATGGTATAAAGTTAGGGGAAGATTGCAGTTATGGAAAACAAACTACTCGGGTATGGTTAGGGTTGGGGTTATTTGATAAAAAGGCCAGCTTTCAGTATTGGCACTGCATCGCTTTGTTACTGTTGCAAAAGAAAAAAAAAAATATCGAGGTGTTCGATAGCGTCGATGATGGATTTATTCATGTTTTAGGAAAGTGTAGCTTCTAATGGGTGGTATTTATTTGGGTCTGATGTTTCCATCAAGACACTTCCTGAGTGAAGTCATCTGAATCTGTCAAAAGAAGTGCTCATTATGAGCCAGCGCTTGCTCTGCATCAGCCGTTCCGAAACAGTTTATTTAACTATCGAGGCACTGACCTTTTCAGTGTGTGTGGAACTGCAACTCACCAGCTCTGACTCTTCTTCCTTTCTTTCTTTCTTTCTTTCTTTCTTTCTTCCTCTTTTCAGCCCTCCCCCCTTCCATCCCCTTTGCCCCATTCATCCCCCGTCTCTTGTTCCTTCCCTCCCTTCCACTCTCTCCCTCTTTCTAGAAGCCTGACCTCCTTACACACTGAAACACAGTAGGTCCGTGATGCATTTGCTGCTGCAAAGGGGATTGAACGGGTGGCTTTGTAGCCTAGCCCTCATTGATAATCATTAGCAGGCTCCAGATGAACAGAAGGTGAATATAGAATATGTGGATCAGCGTTAGCCTTCGTGCTGCTAATTAGAGGATGAATCACCATGATGGGTGAGTCGGTTAGATGTTCATATGTGTCTGTCAAGTCCCCTCGCTGCTGCAGGAAACACAAATGGAGGCACGCGGGAATGCATGTTTGCATGTGCACACGCAGCGTAGGCCGCAAGCCAAACCTTTCTACACATGGACTCCCGTATGTCACTGCTCAAAGCAAGCCCTGCACCTCAACCCGCCATCTCCACACGGGTCTCCCTTTTTGATCTCTAATCCAACAAGCCCTTTCCTCTTGTTCACCCACTCCCTCATTCCTTCAACATGTCAATTAGCCGGGGCCAGACACCCTCTCTTTTTGTCTCTCAGCTAAGGGTGTCAAAGTTACAGCTGTCTCTCCATTGTTGCTGGTTGCTGGAGCTCAGGCTGGTGCGCAGCTCCGAGTCGCCCAGCTCGGAGGCTCTGGGGCTGGCACAGAGCAAGCTTCCCTTCTCCCTCTGGGTCTCTCTGGCAGGGGGGGAGCTGCCTGCCACTGATAGACTCAGCTGTCTATGTGTGTGTGTGTGTGTGTGTGTGTGTGTGCCGTGTGTGTTAATTATTCAAAGTGTATTAAAGCTTAAAGATGCATCTCCAGATGCCTCTCTGATCCTCGTCGTGTTTAATGGAGAGAGACAGATGAGATGAGAAGCGAAAGGTGGAGTATCCACAATAAAACATAAGGGGAGGAGTGTGGCAGTGGCCTAGTTGTTAGAGAAGAAGCAAGCTTGCTCAAACAACCGGGGGCCTCATTTATGAAACTATGTGCACGCTGCACATAAAAAAGAAATGTAAAATGCCCTCTGCACCTTCCACCAAGCAGGTTTTCCTTTAACACATTTTAGTCAGCCTGTAAGTTTGTGCACAAGTCTCACATCCGGCCCCTTCAGTTCCACAGTTAACAATACATGGTTAATTAAATGCACGTTACTATACTACCTCCGATAATGCCTCTGAAAGTGATAAGAGTGAAAAGAGTGGGGTTTCTTTCAGCTGAACATACAATCGGCTTCTCTTCCCTGCCTGAAGGACATTTACACCAGGCGGTGTAAGACTAAGGCTAGGTGAATCGTTAAGGATCGCAACCACCCAGATAACAGCCTTTTGTCCCTGCTGTGGTCGGGAAGAAGGTACTGGATACACCAGACCAGCACTGAGAGGCTCCAGAAGAGATTCCACCCTCAGAATTACTATTATTGCACAATTGTAGGAGCTGGCGGACATACATTTCACTATAAATTTACTCACTATGATTCAATTTGACAAATAAACTTGAACTTGACAGTCGCGTTAGAATATCCCCAAAGCTTAAGTTTAATAAACCCAATATGAAATGGAAGAGGTATCACAGGACCATGGCTTGATGTGTTATTAACTGTTTTTTTTTTTTGTCTCCAGAGGAAGGTCAGAGGTCACGATAAGATGCCCCTAATTAGGTTTGTGTCAGGGAGCTCATTTTAATTATCTCATTACGGTGGAAAGACGGCCGATTTGGCTGTGCTCAAGACCAATTTGTCAACACGTTTAGCGAAATTGGAGGATTTGAAAATGAAGACGGGGAAGATATGACACAGGAGGAATGAGACAGACAAAGAAAGAAAGAAAGGAAGAAGGGGAGGATCAAGGATAAGAGAAAGACATCAGAGTTGGAGGGAGCGACGCCACTGAACAGGAGGAGAGGAAGGAGTGAGCAAGCTGGTGTAAGAAGGAGAAGGATGGAGGAGTGGGAGGAGATGCAAGAGATGTTTAACTATTCAAGAGATGAAAGGATACTTGAGGGTCGTGACACCACCTGTGCCTCATGTCTCCTTAGCAACTACTCAATAATTCCATGTCATTTAGTTAATGCTATCTGCCCTACTTCCTTCTGTGCTGGACGCTCAGCTGCTGAAAGTCATGTGATTGCGTCGCATGTTTGTCTTTAAGATTACCGATACACGACTTAAGCTTGGTCTGCAGAGCACAAATAGGAAATATTAAATTGTCGCTGATGATTAAGTCACGGGGGGGGGGGGGGGACTCTAAGCCACTCTTCATTCAACATTGTTCATTGCCTTATTCTTGGCTTGCATTCAAGGCTTCTCTCATTGCTACACACACACATAACGTGTAATAAACTGTTCCCGATGAATGTATGAGAATATGAAGTGAGAACAGTGTATGATGACTTGTCTCACTGATGTG
Organism: Enoplosus armatus; assembly: GCF_043641665.1. Taxonomy (NCBI): domain Eukaryota; kingdom Metazoa; phylum Chordata; class Actinopteri; order Centrarchiformes; family Enoplosidae; genus Enoplosus; species Enoplosus armatus. The sequence continues at coordinate 1,539,039 of NC_092187.1, read as the reverse complement.
TTTTCAATCCACATGGCACTTTACCGTGTTGTTTCTCCTCTGACCCCACTTCTCCCTCACGCGAAAGGCTTAATAAACCCCCATTCCGCTGTCGCTCTGTAGGCGCACGAGTAATCATATGTGGGGAAATTAGTTTTGAAAGGGTTTTGATGAAGCTCACGGTCTCACTGGGTGCATTTAATGGCCATCAAACTGTTGAATGGTGCAATGGAGGAGGAGGGACAGGGGGATTAACCCGGGGTATCAGTGCTCCTCAGTCCATTGTTCTATGCTAACAGGCTACATCAACCATATCCAATATATATATATATATAAGGACTAGATTATGCGCTGGTCCTTTTGTGGATTTGTGCTGATACTGGTGTCAACATGATACCTGATACCCTATACTTTAAAAAAAAAAAAGACCCTGCCAAGAACTTTGCCAAAGTGAAATAGTAAAGAATTGGCAAAGTGGTCACCTAAATCTGGAAATATCTGATCAAAGGATATGGAAAGAATACCTGACAGAGCAAAGTTTTTGGTACACAACGTTATGGACACATTTCAGTCTATATTCAATAAGCACTGAGGTTCAATATCTCGCCCTGGGGTTGTATTTGTTTCACCTTTGACGGATCGAACAAACAGGAGCAAACCTACTTTATAGGCTGTTAGAAGGAAAACCTCGGAACACATCCTTGGTCTTGGAATGGTAATCATACCCAAGGGCGTTCAAATGCAACCAGTTCAAAGCATAATCACTGTGACTGTAGCATTGCCTATGTAAGTCAGGTAACATTGAATCTGACAGGTCCAAGGATAGAGGCTGTCGTAATGCTGTACACGCTGTAAAGTTTGAGTGTGTGATTTTGGGCTATGTGAATAAAACTGACTTAACTGGCCCAGACTGAGTCAGTTTAGAGTGCCTGACATGAATATTGGGGATGACTATTCTTGTCCGCTAGATGTAAGCCTGTTTTGTTCCATCAATCTTTATTCAAGTGCAAAAAGTGCACGGCACCAGCAGCCATTTCCTGTATAACCTATGTTGTTCCATTTTCTACAGTATGACTTTGTTATCGATGAAGTTGAGTAGCAGCGTAAAGATGTGAAGTAAAAGGTAATAAGTTGCTTTTGATGAGGGTATAACAACCACGTTTTCTCACAGTCTTCAACAGTAGGTAACTGTTATGAAATTTTTTGATGACTTCTGATTAAGCTGTAATGACGTTAAGGCATTGTTTATCTTCATACATCTGTGTCAGAATCTCAGCTCATAACTGTGAACTCTCTCCGTGTTTTATCTTCACCACATCGTGTGTCTCGCTCCATATCCCCCATAGTAAAGCACTGTGAAGAGTGGGTGGACACTCCAAAAGGCTTCTAACGCAGTTCAAAGTCTCTTTTATTGAACAGAAAGGTTCCTATTCCGGTGCGATGGGGTGTCTGCCCTCCTTCCACCTGAGACTACGACTGAGGAACTCGGGTCATTTGAGCAAAATAGATGAAACGTTTTCCCGTTGAAATGAAGCACATGGGGATTAGTCACAAATCTAGAATAAAAGATGAAACAGGTCTCGCAAAGAGAAGCCATTGCTTTCAAAAGTTTTTTGGCCCCAGTGAATTTGCATACTAGATACTGCAATATCTTTTGTTGTGAAGTTGGCTGTGTTTTGTATTGTTTAAACTTTTGTGACCTAGGACCTTTGGGACCAAGAAACTCATTCTCTTGTCCCAAGTTAATGGAGGAAAAACCCAAATACATGAAGGCAGACGACTGGGGAAGTCAGCACATTTATCATGGGCTTTGGTACTGACCTTGAAAGGTTGGCTGATACTTAGGTGGGTCACAGAAAGATCTTATTATTCACTGGGTCATAGTCTAAAATGGGTTGCGAGTCTGTTTTTGGTTGGTTCCCACATGACAAGGAGCACTGTGTCATTTTCCGCTCCCAAGAAGAAACAAAATTCATCAAATTCGGATCCTGCGGGCTGAAAAAAAAAAGAAAAGAACACAGGACTGTTTTTAGTTAGGCCATCCCGAACAGCCTCTCGCTATCTGTCATGTATCTACTGTGTCACCCTCAGAAATACACACAAACAGATCGTGTATTTTTAGACCCTTCTATTGATCCGCTAGCTTATCAGCTACATCCTCCTCTTTGACCGTCCAGACCTGATAGCATCCAGAGAGACACACAATCACACTTGGTCATCAGAGATACCACACAGGGCAATGGTATTCTAATGGAGACAGGTGTGATAAAGAGCTCTGTGGAGTCAATGGAGTCGGGTCATTTCCCAGTAGGCGCAGTATCTTTTCAGTAGATTGATCGTTTACTACAAAGTTGAACTTTTGGACAAATGCCGTCATGGCTCAAATGTTATTTTTTTTCATTTAAATTTTTTAAGGTGTCATACTACATACAGATCATGGTCCTGGAGGCCGTCTCCCTGGAAACCCCGGACATTCCAGTCACTCAAGAGGTTTATACAGTTCATTACAGGGAGAATGTTGAAAATACGAAGTGACCAGATGGCAGGCAATCTTGTCAGCGAAATTCACAATGTAGGTGTACAGCAACAAAAAAAAAAAAAAAAAACCCAAATTACCCTGACGTTGTTTTTGGATGCATCAGGCAGCTGTTTTCAGCAAAAAAAAAAGCTATAAAAAGCCACTTTACAATACCTGCTCAGCCCCAAAACAAACACATTATAACGAAACAGTGAACGTCTCATCCAGTTCGTGAAAGCATTTGCTAAAGACTTGTCCCTGGTATGCAACTTCTGAGAAGAGGACCCTCCAGTGCTTTTGCTTTGTTCGGAATAACAGAGCAAGGACAGAAGTTTTGAATTAATGTTTGAACGAATGAAAGAGCACCACCTATCAGATTGGCAAGTGATGTCTGGGAGGACAAAGTAGGAACACTACTGCACATGCTACATGTACGTACTAAACCAGTCTGCAAGATTGTACACAATCCACGCAGCAAACATTACTATTCTGCGGAAGCGAGGGTATTGTAGCATAACCCTACTGTTGTGCTGATGGGTCGCGGTTTATGTCTGGCCTCCCTTTGACCTGCCTGTTCTCGGGCTTTTACACGAAGAGGTCTACAGCGTTTAGCACAGCGGCCGCCAGGGAATGTGTCTTCTTGTATAACGTGCGCTCTGGGTGTGGCAGAAACAGCTGGATGCCGTGACACATAGGCTGACAAAGCTCTCTCTCCGTTTTGTTCGGCGTTTTATCGTTTCCTACGGGGTCGCAAGAGACAGACAACGGAGGTGAAGAAAAAGTTGTCAATGAAGAGTGACGGAGAAGGAAAGGTGCGTCGGAATAGGAGAGAGTGTTCAAGGAGATCTGTACAGATACAGCCTCATGACCTGTCTGCGTGTTGATTAAATGGAGAGATCGATTGGGATTACTAGCATGACCCATTGCATGTTATTGCGGTATTCTCTGGTGTGTGTGTGTGTGTGTGTGTGTGTATGTGTGTTATGAATTATCTAAGGGTGTAACTATATTAGTGTCTAAATCGGAGACATCGCTCAACAGATGACTCTTCCTCTTCCTCTCCTGGGAGATGTGGTCATCATATCAGGTCCTTTTCTTTCTGTCTATGTGTGTGTGTGTGTGTGTGTGTGTGTGTGTGTGTTTAACAGTGCTGGTCGATGGGGTCTCGCCCCCTCCTTTCTGAAATGGTTCATTGGACTGTAACGCTAATTCGCGGGGACCCTCTACACTGTGGTGACCCCTCCTGACGCACACACACACACACACACATGGACAAACACAAAGCGACTCCCTCATCCATCATACTCTGAGGTTGTCAGCGCCTCAGTGAGGTGGCCTCATGGGTGACGGCCGGTAGCCAATCGGGGCTCCCGCCTCATCTCTGACATCAACGTAGATGTAATGACTCCATCCTGATGGAAAGTAATTAGAAGCGAGGGGAAGAAAGTAAATAGATCAAATGATGACTCTGGGTGTGTCGGAGCTAGATATAAATGAAGTAAATGTCATGGTTTTTTTTCTGTCTTCCATCACTAACATGTATAAACTATTGTTTTTCTTTCACAAACAGTGTTACCGAAGCACCGGGATAATTAAACTTCATGAATATTACACCCCCGCCTCCACACACAAGTGTAATGCGTGTTTCTCGTTCTCTCACCCTGTCTCACCTGCCTTCTGTTTGTTTTGATGAAGAGGGAAAGTGAGAGGAGAAGCGAATATGAAAATGCAGTAGAGCGTCCCAGCCAGCGGGATTTCATGGCTCTTTGCATCACCCCAGTTAAACAAACAGCAGAGCAGGTAGAAGCCAGTGGGTGGGAGGGAGGACCAAATGATGAACACGGCCTGTGATACAGGCTGGTCCACCTAAGTCTTTGTGCCCAAAGTGCTCAACCGCCGTGGACCCTGCACGGACAACACCTGGACCCGTGATCTGATGCGTCATTCCTGTTCTCAATTGCAGCTGTGCTTTTTTCCTGCTGTGACACGTCGAAGTGTCAAGCTGTGAAAAAGGGTTCCTGACGCGGGTGGGACAGAAATGCCAGATCGTCACGCTTAAGAGTGTGCATGTGCCGGCCTTTCTAGGATTGCCATTCCTCCTGTGTCAAAACTATCGAACTACATAGTCAAACATCATATATATATATTTATAGCGCTCGTTGGGAATATATCAATCGGCTCCCAAAAAAAGTAGCCTAGGGGCTCTGCGCGAGGTACAGTGTGTAGATGCCCGCAGATGCTGGATGCAGCTGAAAGAGACCTAATAGTTTTTTTACATGGGTAGGATGGAAGACTCATTTTTTTTTTTTTTTTCTGAAGGCTTACCTCCCCACCTTTGATCACAGTGTCTGTGTATTTGGCCCCAAGGCTACTGTAAAACATTCCACAGGCCTAAGACTGCACTAGCTTACTGCACAGCGCCAGAGGGCAAGATTTAGCTTTTGATGTGTGTGTGTGTGTGTGTGTGTGTGTGTGTGTGAGGATAAATGTGTGTGTGTGTATATTATGCGCACTTTGGGTATATCTATCTACATAAAATCGTTTGTGTTTGTTTGTCTGCATTGCCCGTCTGGGAAATAGTTTGGAGATATATATATATATATATATATATATAAGAGCGGTGTGTATGACTCCCATGTTGCAGCGCACAACACCCCTGCCTCGCTCTGCTGGGAACCTGACCTCCTCGACTCACATCCCCCACTTTAATAAGCACAGCGTATGGCTCCCGAGACCTCGCCTCCTCATCTCCTCCCCTCCTTCCCTCTCACTTAACCTTTCCTCAGCCTATAGTTTTTCTTCGCTCATCCTCTGCATCACTGTTCATCCCTGACTCACACTGCAGTAAATGCGTACCTCAACACGGCAATTGCGTGGATGTGTGCCGCTGGTTGCAGTGGGAAGTTTCCAGTGGCCATACTTTGGGAAGCACCCAAGTATGGAGCCAGTTGTTTCTGGAAAAAGAGGATGCCGCTCAGTTAACTCTTAAAGGTTGAAAAACAAGGCGACAGGGAGGGAGAGGGGGAGAGAGAGAGAGAGAGAGAGAGAGGAAAGATGCAGAGAACGTAAAAAAAAAAAAAAGATCAAGTGAGTGAGAGGAAGAAAGAAAAGAGTGAAAGCGAGGGGATTAGAGGAATCCCCCCAGGTAAAGAGATTGTTGTCTCATTGTGTGAAACTGCTCCGCTATCTGATGCAGACTCAGCTCTGACACCTGTCACCACTCCTAATGAAACAGCCCCCACCATCCCCTGCTCCCAAATCTTTTGTTCACGCCCTCCTTCCTTTGTGTGTGTGTGTGTGTGTGTGTGCTATCCTCTCTTTTCCCTTCATGTGTTTGCGTACTTTGTACTGTATATGTAGGCCCGACAGTGTGTGTGTGTGTGTGTGTGTGTGTGCGTTTTATCATGTTCCTTAGAGGAATGTGCAAGTGTATGTGTGTGTGTGTGTTGTTGGTGAATCAATGGGGGACCAGAATGTGCAGCAGAGAGGATCACAGATGTGAAGTGGTCTGTGTGTGTGTGTGTGTGTGTGTGTGTGTGTGTGGGTTGGTGGGTTGGTGGGTTGGTGGGTGGGTGGGTGTGTGGCAGCCAGACAGGATGTCCATGCCACAATTGGAGCAGATGCTTGAGCCCAGTCCTTCCAACATTAACAATGACTGCTACTTCAGACTAGCTGCTCCTCCATCTACTCGGAATATCTTGTCACAAACACACACACACACACACACACACACACACATACACACACACACACACACACACACACACACACACACACACACACACTTTTTCCCCCCTTTCCTTCTTCTTTAGTCCTGTTTTCCATTTTATTAGAGGCTAGAAGCAGTTCATTAGCGGTCCGTCGCCATCTGTGAATACTTTAAACTTTGACTGTCAGCCTCACTAATTGACAATCTGCTTCACTGGGCTCACTGGCATTGATTTGATCTCCTCTCTGCCTCTCTTTCCTCATTCCTGCCCTCTTCCTCCTCCTCCTCCTCTCCTACTGCTACACCACGCCACGTTCATATCATGTTAGACTCTCTGTAAATATGAGCTGCCGACTGGAAAAACCTGTTCGTTCCCAGCCTCCTACTGATGATTACAAGTAGGAGCTGTGACATTACTCAACTGTGGTCATAAAGTAAAATTATTGTTGGTGAAATGATCAGTTACAATTATATTAGTAAAGTCTAATTAAAAAAAAAAAACGGCAATTTGCTGTATTTAATTTATTTGATAGTTTTAAAGCTACTTTGATATTTTCTCTTTTGTTTTGCCACTTGGGGGCAGCAGAACAAATTGGAACATCACAACATGGACATAATACCATCTAATTACCATCTAGTTATATGAGGTCGAAAACTAAAACAATTCGCTAAAAGAAGCTTTAAGCTCTGCTCAGCCTGTCGTATGACTATTCGGTGTGGTTTTGCCGCTACTAGTGACCCCTTTTTACATTACACAAAATTTGATCCATTGTTAATAGCAAAAACATTGATTATCGCAGCTTTAAGGGAACTTATTGATAACAATAACGTGATGATTTTCAGATTTTCGTGGATAGAAGCATCAACTCTTGATGAAATGACTTTCCCCTCATATCTTATTTTCTATATCATAAAGTTCCCGCTTGTTTTTGACTATTTTATCTCCTGTTCTGTCTCTGCCCGGGTTACATGCCACCTCTGTGTCCTTTTTGAATTGCAAATATATTGAATTATAGATGAAAAACACAATTAAAAATGCTCCCTCTCCGCCCTTCACCTTCCCATACGGCATCAATGCTACCTAGCTGTGGGTGTGTGCTGTACTGTCGTGAAGGGAGCAGAGGTGCCATTATGTCCATACCCCCCCCCCCCACCCCCCCACCTCGCATCCTCTCTGCCATTCCCAGGCCAATCTACAAGTCATTACAGATGCTCCATTAGACAGTACCTCTGCACAGTGCAAACTCATATAGAGATTACTCTGCAGAGTACGAGGCTGCTGGCGTGGTCTGGCTTTAGGTATTCATTCCTGATTAAATAGAATGCAGTTCCCACTGATTTATCATTGCAGATATAAACGTTTGCTATCTTAATAGGAAAATTATAGTTTGCTTAATGGCGCTTAAAGTGGAATACGACTTAATTTATAAATCCTAGTTAGGTATGTGTATGGCCTTTATGATTGTTTACCGCGTCTCCGGATGAATACCAAACACACATTAGTGGTTGTTCAGTGGTAATTACAGCCTTTATGATATTGCAAAGGCTCTTTTTATCCACTTACACTGCAGACAATGTCTTCACAAGTCACAGCATTGCAGTCAGACTTAGTGTAAATTAGAATTTTCCACATACAATAACTTAAGCGTCTTGGAACAGTGAATAAAAAGGCTAATTGCTCCTATATCATCAACAGAAAGACACTCTTGAAATTAGCCATTTGTGCTATCAATGAAATTTCAGCGAACCACTTTTTTAATTGCGTTGTTTCAGGCAAAAAAATAACGTTTTAAAACTTGATCCTCTTTCGAATGGAGGTGGCAAACGGCTGTTATACTTTTTAGCACATGATGTAAATGCAACGTACTGATAGAAAATATGTTACAGGGGTAAATACTGTGGCGATCTGTGCCACACATGACCGTGTTGAAATTAAACCTCTTGTATTGAACCACTTAGAAAACACAGTTTGAAATACAAAGCAGTTCTCAAGCACGAGCAGTGGCATGGATTCCTGCTGACAGCTGAATATTGCCTTTTGATTTACTTAGGGCTGAAAAAAAAAAACACTTTCAGAGCATTCAGTTATTTTCCTTCAATTAATATGGCGCAAAGCTACTGTTGTAGCCACATTTTTATTGACTGAAGAGCGGCTAAATTGAAGCGCTGACCCCTCAGTCGTCTCCTTCGCTAATCCGTTGGACTGTGGCTGTTTTACAGTCCAGCATGGTAGAATTAACACTGTCTGTGTTCCTCAGAGACGCCGCCTCAGGCTCTCATTTTTGTCCACACAGAAATAATTAGAATATCCTTTGGTGTATTCATTCAGAACAAAAACATACCTAATATCCATAACAGCCTCATTAATACTGGGAAGGGTTTGATTCCAAAATGGCATGCGCTGGTTTTGTCAAGTAACCGCGACATCCGATATTAAGTGGCTCATAAATAGGACAAGAGTTGATCTTCAAGAGTGCTGATAATGTGTAAGTGTAAGTTTTCAGGCTGCCTAGTTCTTCAAACACGTTCCGTCATGAGAACAAAGGATGCTGGGATGCATCTGGAATTATGTGGCTATGTGGTTGGATGCTCTTCGGAGGAGGAAGAAAGGGAAGAGGTGCCATTTCTTACCTACAAGTTCTACTTGTCAGTTAGAAGGAATAGCCTGTATTTTGGAGTGTATTGTAAGTTTTCTTTCAGTTGAGAAGATACAGAGTCTCTCCAGCACCATGTACAGAACATTGTCTACACTCAGATCTGCATTCCAGTGAGATTTTCTCTTTTCTTTTCCAGTCACATTTCAATTTCTGTATTCTTATTTTTCCCATCTCCAGGAGTGTCCTCAGATCCTGCCTTCCACCCAGATCTATATCCCTGCCGGAGTCATGAGACCGATCACCCTGCTGGCCCAGAACCTGCCCCAGCCGCAGTCTGGACAAAGGAACTACGAGTGTATCTTCTACATCCAGGGCAACACGCATAGCGTACCGGCCCTGAGGTTCAACAGCACCAGCATACAGTGTCAGAAGACCACGGTAAGACTGAAAAGCACACGAGTACGTACTCATTATTACATTAAATTACAGAGGTGAAATCCCCTGTGAGTTTACGTGCTACAGTCTCAGCCAATCCTTATCAGCTATCTCACTGCTCCGACCAACCCCAGCTGTCAAATCTGTCAGTGGGAGTTTCACTCAGGACAGCCATACTGGTTTAACCGTTACTAGGCTTCACAGCTGGTTAGCTGCAGTTTGAGACTTAAAGTGGACCGATTATGCTTTTCCTTATTTTCTGTTCTATACATAATGTTACAATTTGGATGTTGAAGTTTCAAATAATGAAGCTCAGGCTGCTGCTGCCAAGTTTTTTTCTACTTTCGCTTTACTGAGCCACAAGCCGATTAAACCACAGTCTTCTTGGTAAATGCATATACGTTCTCGCACAAACGGTCTACTTGAGTGGTATTATATTTAATGTACTCCAGCATACAAATAACCAACGGTGCAGGAAGACACTGTACAGTCGCTTGGCGACATCAGAAGAACTTTGCTAGCTGCGTTACAACTTCAGTCGGTATTGTAACACATGACACGTAGAACATTTTTTATTTTCCACACCAGCTGTTGTTGGGCTTCTTGGGAGGAGGGGGGGGGGGGGGGGTGGGGGGCTTAAAGCGACAGGAGCTAAACCAGCTTGTTTCAGACAGAGGGTGAACTGAGTGGCTGCATAAAGGGCCACTATAAGATAAATAAGGGTTTTTTTTTTGAACTGTGAATAATGCAGAGCTACTCTAGTGGAGTCCCAGAATGGAGGTATAGAGCTGGAAACGAGCATAATAGGTCCCCTTTTGCGGCCATCGCCGTCGCAAAGTCGGTCTGTCTTCATTTCCACCCTTCGTTCCCGCCTCTTAGCCCTCAGTCAAACTGTCACCGCTAATAGGGGGCGACCATTGCAGCAATGTTAATTTCCCCAGCTCCAATCAGGGCACGAAGCTGAGGGGAGGCATTTTAATGACACCAATAATGACTTACTTAACAAGACACATGATTAACATGTGAGCCGCACACCGCAGCACTTGCTCGCGGTGATAGGACCAATAGCGGATCGTTGCGGTCACAAGGCAGCAGGAGCCGGTGTGTGGCTTTGGCAGCTCCACCAGCCACCTTTTCTTCAGCCTGTCACACACTTGTCTGGGTCATTTAGCCTGCCGCCGCTCAACCGCTGGGTTCGAAAAAACACATCGCTGATTTGTGGCCACTTGCTGTTTTTTGAACTCTACCCAGTCACCCACTTTCCCCCTACAGAGGGAAAGAATGCGATCCTGGAAGTCGCTCTGCCTCTGATGTCGGATTGGTGACACCAAAAGTAATCCTGGGGCGCGTTATTGAAGTTGATTTCCAGATCGTAATGATGGCTCCTACAGTTCTTTTGTGTTTTGGAAAGGTAATTTGTGCATATTTAGTCGCTTGTGTCTCTGTAATTGCTTCATGCAAGCGAGTGTTCTTTTAGATTTGACTTTCTGGGCTGTTATTACAGGCTTTTGTCAGATTTGTCCTCTGTGACCTGACTACTTGAAAGCCTACTGAATGGAGAGTGAGCTGCAAAAACAGTAATTGCTGTACATCAAGTTGGAATATTTGAATAAATTGTTCAAAGTCAGACGTGCAACTCTTTACTATTGAATTACTCCGTATACCTTCGACATGGTGATACCCTTCCCAAGAAGTCAGTTTCCAGTTTGTATGTATTTTTGTTGTGTTGTGCGTTGCATTTTAAGTGGGTTCTGAAAGCCTCCCACACCGCCAAAACACCAGCACTTACTCCAGGAAATAGCAGTGTGCAGTTTGCATCCCCGGTGTTTGATACACTCACATACATTCATTACTACACCAGTACTACTGCTGAGAGAGTTGCTGATGCTAGATGACAGAGACCTTCCTCAGCAAATCTCCAATTCACTGGCAAACTGAATGGATGCACACACACACACACACACACACACACACACACACACACATTCATTTCTTAGTGCACTTGTAGTGTTTTGTAAAATTCCAATGTTCTTTCTGCAGGAGGAAAAAATAGTAAATATACCGGCCTCAACTTTGCAGCTGTTTATGAAGCCAGACATAGGGGGCTCAACTGTATTTTGTGTCCACATGAGCAGATCCATGTGGTGTTGTGAGTGAGTAAGCCTCCTTCTCTCCACACCCACCCCCCCCCCCCCCCCACACACACACACACACCCCACCCCCCGCCTCGCTCCTCGTCAGGTGGGGGACTGTGATAGGATCCAATTAAGGGAGCTGTAGATAAAATGATGATGAATTGCAGTGGTGTGATGGACACAAACACACACACACACACACACACACACACACACACACAGACACACCATACACAAGCCTGGCAAACCACTAAAATGGAAAAGAAGAAAGCAAAAAGACAAAGGAATAGAGAGGAGGTGAGGGAGTTAGGAACAGACAATGACAATGTGTAGTGTGGAAAGTGGAAAGAGAGGATGAGAAGAATAAAGAAAGACATAGGGGAGGAAAGACAGACTAATCTCAGCAAGCAAATTAGCGGAAATAAACAAATGAGGGAGAAACAGATGGAGAGAGAACGTATGTGGAATTTGAAATGTGTGCATGTTTGAAAAAGTGACGCTGAAAGGGCTGCAAAGCTGTACACCCGTGCAATGTTGGTTTTTCAGATACATCTCTTCAAGTTGTACAGTACTACTATTCGTCAAGATGCCTTTGAGCAAGGCACCGCGCCAGTGCTTCTAAGTGATGGGGACATCACAGCTAAATAGTACGTGAGCTGATTTAGGTTTCCCCGTTGCAGGCGTTTTCTCCCACAATATGAGCGGCTATTAGCGCGCTCGTGAAACTACGCTTGAGTTGTGTGGTCGTGGGCAAACTGAATTTGAAATCTATTAATTGCACGTTATTGTTGCAGCTTGATTTGAAACGCCATTACCTCCGCAACTTTGATCAAAATGAATGCTGACTTGACTTCCCTGTGATGGATTACACGAATCAAGCAAGGTTTAAGTCCGCCGTGCGAATTTGGTGCCGTACAGAAAAGGGGCACTCCACCGATTTTACACGTTTTACACAAGCTGAATACTACTCAGCCTGTTGTGTAATGTCTGTGGCTCTTGGAGGGGGGGGGCTTTCCAAACACTGATGTCATCAGGGCTTGGGCTTAACGCCTACAAATTTTTTAACAGAAAGCCTGCATTGCACAAAACTGGAGGGTGTGGAGTATGAGAGACATTTAGGGTGTTTAGGGGGCATCTAACGTGAGTAAAAATATGTGTGTAAATAGGAAGAATTGTTAATACAGAGACTCGAAACGCGCGAAAGATCCATCTGTGACTTGAGAAGCTGTATGCTTGCCTCCATTGTATTTTCAGTATTCACAGTGGGGAAGTGTGTGTGTGTATGTATCGCAGCTGGCTGTGACTGGGACAGTGTAGTGTAATAAATCACAGAGAAAATTAGCCAGCGGTAGATGTACACTCATCCATTCAATCTTACCGTCTCTTTGTGCATTATTTAGCCCCTCGCCAAACACTGAAACATTGAACTTGCATACTCAAATACACCAGGGACCCCGAGTATGCATGGATGCACACTGGGATGTTCACAGGAAAACACACGCTGGCGCACACACACACACACACACACACACACATACACAGATAGATGCATGCAAGCTGCGTGGATACCTACTGGTTTCTTCATGGGGACAGCGCACACGCATGCACACACGTCCTCCCCCAGGGGGTTTGGAAGCCCAACGTGAAGCAGACATATGGAGATTCTCTACATGATCCTCTTCCTAATCATGTGGAGCAGACGGAGACTGTAGCATCAGCAACAACCAGCAACCTGCTTTACATGATTTATTACACTGACACACAGGCTATCAAACGCTGTGTGTGTGTGTGTGTGCGTGTATGAACTTCCCACTGCAAGTCAACGCACCTGGCACTGTTCTGAGCAGCATAGTGTATTTTAGGAGGATGGCTGTGTGTGTGTTTGCCTGTTCACAGTCCAAGAATTTTGTCTAGACTTTCTCTAGTCTGGTCTTATATACCCCCCGCTTTGCACCTTGGTGCTCTGCCAAATACATTTTGTGGCAAAGCTAGTCAGACAGCATTGTTCTTCCAGTCCTTGAGGAGTGACATTTTTAAGCTCAGTTCAGACAGAGTGCAAGGTGAATTTTCAGAGGCAGCGTGACTGAGCGGCACACTGGGCTCTGGGCTCAGTCAGAGCCGGAGCTGCCACACACACACACACACACACACACACACACACACACACAGAGACGCACACAATCGGTGCGTTCATTTCCTTAGCTAGCTAACGTCCAGTCGATGCATTGGCTGTTTCGGGCAAATCGACGCGGCCCGTCGGTCGAATTCACACGAATGACTGGAGCGGATGGTCGGGCATACGAAGCACAGGGCTTTGACACCGGAGACCAGGGGCTTATGGTCTGCTGTTCGGTATAGGCCACTAGAAGAAGCCAGACAAAGTCTTCCAATGAAGCAACTGCGCACCACACAGACCAGGGAGTCTGTCAAAGAAGAGAGTCTACTGGTTGGGAGACTCGCAAATGTGGAGCTGAGGTGGAAATGGAGCAGAACTTTCTCTGCTGTAGTAAGTCCAGAAGGTTGATGCGAGGAGACAGCTGGCCGTGTCCCCTATGCTGAGCTCTGCAATATAATGCGCGGTGCAATAGAGCTGCTATGCCTTCATCTGACAGACCTGCATTCATAGTGCATGAATCCGGGCTGAACACAAGGCTGGATTCACTGACTTGGCCCAAAAGCACTTTCAATGATGATGATGATGGGTTTTTGGGAGAGCTTTTCCTCGTCCAAATGGAGGTTTAAGGACAGAGGGCGTCGTATGCTGTACAGACGAGGCAAATTTGTGATTTGTGATATTGGACTGCATGAATCAAATTGACTTGATGGCCCAGATACGTGACATGGAGTGATGGCGCGAGAATCAGCCGTGTCCGAAAGGTTAGAACCCTTGCCTCTGTAACTGCGAGTGGTTTCCACACACTTGGAGAAACATGCTCACGGGCTGTTGGAGCTGGAGTAGGAGAGAGCGTACCGGGGGTTATGCCTTTTAATGATGGGCAGAATCATCACCAATCATCCACGTGGGAGTCCGGTTGCGCGCTGCCTGTGCGCCAGGCTCGGTTGGAGCACAATGTTGGAAGGCGGAGGATGATAATGGAAACGGAGGAAGAAAATGCGACTCGCCTTGAAGCAGCTTCCTGAGAAGCATTGCAGCATGTTCCCGTGCCCCCACGTAACTCAGCACACGGAGGACGTAGAACGCTGATTACCTTGACTGTCAAACGAGCAAGAAAGGGAAGGGGTCTTGCTAGCCAGTGTTGCAGCCTGAACGTTGGATTAGTTGGATTCAATTCAATTTCAATTCAATTCAATTCAGCTTTATTTATACAGCGCCAAATCACAACAAAAGTCATCTCATGACACTTTACAAAATAGAGCAGGTCTAGGCCGACTCTTTACGATGTTATTACAGAGACCCAGCAGTTCCCACCATGAGCAAGCACTGGATAAAAGCGCTATATAAATGTAAGAGTTGACGTATTTGTTGCGGATGTAGCTGTGAAAGAGAGAGCGATAGAACAACAGCGAAGCGCTTAAAACAAAAGTTGTGTCTGGTGAAGTGTGAAGAATAATTCTTGACATTTTGTTTCATTGTTTTTATTCATTTATGGATGATCTGTATCTGTTTAGTGTTTAGTGCAAAAACAAAAAAATAATCATAGAAACATACAGTATATGCAAAATTGTTTTAATACAACCCCACTGAACTGAAATGAACTGAACGGAAATAGGGAGCTTGTGTGTTTGTGTGTGTGCTAGCAGCGCATTTTGAACACACGCTCAGGTATCCTTCAACATGACTAATTACATGAGGGTGACCTGCACATGGACGCGCATACATATGCACACCTCTCAGTTTTTCTACCTGCCCCCCCCCCCCCCCCCCCGCTCACCAGCCAGCTGCTCTGTTTTGTTAACATCGGCAGTTTTCAGCAGTCCCTCAGACACTCAAGCACGTACACACACACACACACACACACACACACACACACACACCAGCCATATCTATTCATACAATCCACGGAGACATGCAATCCATGGAGACAATTCATGTAGAGAGAGAATAAACGAGTGCAGGAGCAGATAACGAATGAACCTGAGCCAGGCTGGCGTGTTACTGTAATGGGGCCAGGAACGGCTTTGTGCTCACCTTGTAGTTTTACACCTCCTCCCCTCCCTCTGCCTTTTTTTTCTTCTCTTGTCACACACCCCCCCCCCCCACACACACACACACACACACTCTCATTGCCCCTCCTCGTCCCTGTACCTCTCTTCATCCTAATCTCCTCCTTGTTTAAGCTCTTCTTCCCTCTGCTGTCCTCTTTTACTCTTCTATGTCCCATTTGCTCCTCTCTCGCCCTTTCTCTATCCCCTGTTCTTCTTTGCCTCTTGTTGTCATCCCTCACCAGCTCTCACTGCCTCTCCTCTTTTCCCTCTTTGCCCTCCGTTGCTGTCCTCCTCTCCCTTCTAATCTCCCTTCCTAATTCCAATCCTCTCACGTTCCCCTTATCTGCTCTGTAGCCGTCCTCCACCAGCATCCACCCAACTTTCGTCTACCATATCCTCTTCTTTTTCTCCCGACCCTTCCCTCCACCTTCTCCTCTCCTCTCCTCTCTCTTCCCTAGGGGGGGCCTACGCTATGAGTTGGCTCAGGTAGATTAATTACATGCAGTGACATGGAGGAGCTGGCCAGAGGGCTCAGTAATGAGTCTGATTACTCATCTCCAGCAGCTCCAGGCACTCAGGGGAGGGAAGTCAGGACGGCGGGCCAGCAGAGAGGCCGCTCAGGAGGGGGAGAGCGACTTTTACCTACAGGGCTCCACCAATGCAGGAGTTTTAAACAGCACTGGTGCCACCACTTTTAGATCAAAGCTATACCGAGAGTCAGTGACATGCCGATAGTCAATAGCTGTTCAATTCAATAAGTAAAGAAAAAAAAAGTACCCATGAGAAAATATTTTAACCAGAGGCCCTGGGTTTCTTGAGGTCAAAGCCATACCGGACCACATATATGTTCAAAGCTGTAATCAATTATTCAAACAAGCTGTAGCAGCAGGACGAAAATCCCAACATCTAATTACCAGT
Organism: Enoplosus armatus; assembly: GCF_043641665.1. NCBI lineage: Eukaryota > Metazoa > Chordata > Actinopteri > Centrarchiformes > Enoplosidae > Enoplosus > Enoplosus armatus. The sequence continues at coordinate 1,522,581 of NC_092187.1, read as the reverse complement.
AGACTAGAGGAATGCCTAGTATGGAAGAAACCCTACATTGAGGCCAAAGAGGTTACCCAGAGTGGGATGGCTGAGAGACAAAACAACATAGTTGCAAATGCAGGAAGTGTGGAAAAGGCATGGATAATAAATCACAAAAAAAACCAAAAAAAAAACAGTTTCTCATTAAGCCAAGAGTTTTACGAAAGCAGGAGGATTTAAGGTGAAATCCAATTGCTTTCAGCCCCGTGAGTCAAAGCAACAGTGAGGTGACGCTGGAATGGATATCTGAAATGATTTTCTTTGGTCAGACATGTGGCGTTTTCTTAGGAAGTCCATGTTCATTAGCTGTACGGTTCGATTACAACCCACCGCACGTCGGCTTCTGTCCTGTGATAGTCATCGCTCGGTATTCAAACGCAGATCGTTTAAAAACGCTGCGATCTCTCTTAGAGTGGAGTAATAACTGGTGACTGGTGAGGCCAGTGTGACAAATGATTGAAACGTCAGCTCAGCTGAACGCTCTCGATGTGGCTTCATTACTTTTTCAGATAACGTTTCAGCCACGTTAGCGACATGGCTCCACCACTTTGGTACACGTTGAAATATCTCGACAATTATGGGATGGGTCGCACATGGCATTCGTGGCCACTCCTTTCTCATTCTGCTGCTTCTCCTCTCCTGAATCCGTCTCCTTCCTTCTTTCTTTCTTTCTTTCTTTTCAGTTTTGATTCGGCCCTGCAACTTGGCTTTTTAGCCCAAAGTGTCCCCCAGGAACGGTGTCGCGGTGTCACAGTGTGGTTTGTGTTGGCGTTTTAAACCGTGTGACAGCATGAATAAAGCATGATGTGGCGGGCAGCGGGGTGGGCAGAGGCTGACAAGAGAACAAGCTCATCCAGTGTTTTCGGTGACGGCAGACAAGTCGAAAAAACCCTTTAAGTTTCGCGGGGGGGGGGGGGGGGGGGCCCGTGCCGCCGAGAGAGGAGCAGTGCTTTGTGGGCGTGAGTGTGTGGGTCCTGTGGTTTCACTGGCACTGGAAGCCGCCATGCACAGGCCTTTAAGCAGTGGGACATAATAGCGATGCTAATAAAGTCAACAGCCTACCTCTTGTGTGATGGATCAGGGTCACATTGATCTCGTGGGAGGGGAATAAGACCAATCAGCCTTTCCTTTGTGGCAGAAGAGTGTTTCGGTTGAATCCCTCTGCTCGGGAGCTGCTGACCTCCCAGAATCCTGTGGTTGGACTGGCTTTGTGTTCCTCTCAGTTTCCTAACTGTCTCAATAGAGATCCAGACTTCCCACAATCCTTCTCCTGTGGTCGCTTACAATGTCTCATTTAGGCTTTTCGTTTTCTTCCATTTGTATTTATTTCATCTCCTTCTCCTGGAGGCTTTAAGTTGACCTGAAACCGTTACTGTTCTGGAAGAACTCTGTTCTTCTTTTTGCTTTGATAAAGGTTTACATGCGCAGTATATCAGTAGTATCAGCAGCCCGACCCTTTTACTCTATTAGCGCCACACTTTACTGACTCAATGTTTGCAAATCGGTGTTACAGCCTCACAAAAGAACCAATAACGGTTAATGCCACCGGGGGGGTCTTGATGGCGGCGGCATCCCCAGTTCCATTCTAGCCGCAACGTCCATTTGATGCGTGTCGAGCCCCTCTCTCCCCATTTTACGGACTTACGTACGGTTGGCGCGCTGCCCTTCAGGACGGGCCTGGATGAGTAAACCAGATGATGTCAAAGTATCTACGAATCTCTGCCATTAAGAATTATTATTCGTACAAACAAGATGCCCACCAGAGCGCTGAAAAACAAACCCTCCCAAGTAATTTGCTCATACCGAATGTGTCTGCAAAACATTCCCTACCAACGTATTTCATTTGCTTTCCCTATCCGCTGCTGGCAATTAAAGCATGATTAATGGGTTTCATGGTTGTGTTGAGGCCACTCAAAGCATTCGGTTAATGTTAGGGAAAGATTATGCTCCTGGTAAAATATTAAAAAAAGTCTGAGAGAGGGCATGGAGGCTTCTTTGATATTTGACCAAAACCATAATATGAGATAATTGTCATACGTATGCATGTGAGTTTCTGACAATGTCATCCTGCATCTCCAGATCGGAAAATTCTCATACATGCTTTCCCATTTACTTCATTACAGAATTGGAAAAAAAAAAAAAAAAAAAAGCCAAATAATACAAGCAGTTATGCTTATGGCAAAGCAAATGAATGTATTCATGTATTTTTTTTTCAAAGAAATGGTATTAACTTTTTTCTGCCTGTGTGTGGGGAAACGACAGCTTCTCAACTTCAAATCTTGACTTTATCTACGCACAGGACAATATCATCAAGTATTCACTGGTAGTGAATCAGAGAAGAGTGGAAAAAAGTTTTGTACTGTATCATAAGAGTGTGTCTTTGTGTGTGTGTGTGTGTGTGTGTGTGTGTGTGTGTGTGTGTGTGTCTCTCAGGCCCCATTGCCCACATGGGATGGTCGAGTCCCGTCTATCAAATGCAGTGTGTCAGGGAGCAAATTGGAAATGCCAATTTCACTTTACACGGCTCCGTATCTTATCTATTCCCTTACTCTCACCCCACCACTTAACTCATGCGTAAATGAATGAGGTCCTCTCACACGTCTCGTCTCGTGTCCGATTTCAGTCTGCTTTCACCTCTCTGACCACTTCTCCTCTTCCTCCTCCTCCTCCTCCTCCTCCTCCTCCTCCCCTTCTTCTCTTCCCTTCCCTTCACCCTCTTTTCCTTGCCTCACCTGTCTTGCCCTTCCTCCCTCACGTCCTCTCCTCCCTTCCCAATGCTGTCTCCATTCTGCCGTGCCCATTCAACTGTAACCCATCAGTTATTTCTCCACTTGCATTTTACGAAATATGCCTGTTTTTGGCAAATATAGACTTATGCACGCCAGACTGTATCACTGTCTGCCATGAAGTTAAACAATATCCCGCACCATTCCCAATTTGCAATGAATCCGTCATGAATGGTCTCTCACGCTCCTCGTCTTTCTGTTTCTCTGTCTGTCTCAGTACGACTACGAGGGCAGTGACATCAGTGACCTACCAGTCGACCTCTCCGTGGTGTGGAATGGAAACTTTGTCATCGACAACCCGTTCAACATTCAAGGTAGAGCGCTTTCTTTTCTCTGTGTAACCTCCTCTATTCCGGCCCCGGCTGTTTATCTGCCTGTAATGATTTTCTGGGATGCAACAGCACCGTGTGCACTTTGTCCCCCCTTCATAAGGAATCTGTAATTTTATTTTTGACAGCCATCAGGGGAGAAAGGTGAAAGTGTACCATCAATTTGGAAGGAAAAAAAAAAAAACCACCACCCAATTCTTCTCTCGGGGATAAAAGAGGGAGTGATTGATGGATGGCGATGATAACAAACAAACATCCAACACAGAAATTAATAGGGATGGATGTTAGAGAGGGAGATAAACAAATGGTGAAACCAATAGGCAGAAGAAAGGATGAAGGGGAAGAGCGATGGGTGGATGACAGGTTGATAAATGCACCATGTAATGGTGGGGGGTGGGGGGTGGGGGGGGGGGCAGATGAGAATAAAGGGATTGATAAAGAAAAACAGAAAGCGACATGGAGGGATGCCATTTATTATTTTCGCTATTTGTGCATGAAGTGGAAAACAATTACCAATTCTAAATTCTTTATCAAGTGTAATATATTGGGTGGCGGAGGCTAATGATTTTGGATGTCCCATTACACAAGATAATATAAGTCTTGCTCTCAAGTGTGTCATATTTTTGCTCCAAATGTTCATGTCTGGAGTCAGATTAACTAACCCTTCCTACTCTATTTTCCTTTTCTTCTTCTATTCTATTCACTCCAGTCATTAGATGACGCGCACACGTTTTAATCTCACGTCCTTTGTGTTCCTATCTGACCTCATTTTGATAAATGTCAGACACGCAGTTCATTTCGCAGATTGCTTGGAAATTAGTTGCTTATCGGTCATGACCTAATTCTTCTGCCTGTGTTATTTTTGTTTAAAATATCCTCCTTTAGGGTTTCAGTCCGTCTGCGATGATAGATCCTTTCTGGGGATTAAACGTCCCCGAGTTTAGCATGTGAGAAGTCGCCGCGACAAGATAAATAATCACATTTCTGCGCAATCAAGTAGATGGATCCCATACTGTCATTTTGAACTACAGATTTGATGCCTTTTCCTAATCAGATAAGTACTCAGCTGAGCAATACAGCCGATTACAGCTTGACATTTATGTGTTTAATGGATCATTTTTATCCAGAATCATTCATGAAAGTAGCAGTAAATATACAATTTACTACAGTTAATACTATTATTATTGGTAAAATCACCATCTTTTAGTTACTTAAGGAAAACGGGGGGGGGGGGGGGGGGGCTTTCAGGGTGCACTTCGGACCAACCCTGGTGCATTTTTCCATTTGTTTTGGTTCATTTTTTTGGTAAACATTATCAGTCATTGATTATAAGTCAACCAACAACATATTTTAGACAATGGCTTAAAATACATATATCCACTGTCTGTTATGCTTAGAAAAACTTTAGAGGCACTTAATATAAAAGTGAGCTCAGTCTGTGACTTGCATGTACTTCACTTGTTGGTATCATTGAGTTCAAAGTAAAGACTGGAATTGTGACTGAAATACAGAGTGGGGCGGAACAAGTTCATACTATTTAAAGACCGGTCCCCAAATTTCTTCACAGCTCACTGCTGATATTGTGAAAATTCACAAATTCATTCACATTTCAATTCAAAACAGTGTAGCTGTGAGGAATATGTGGGATTTTTGGAGCACTCTCTTGTGATCTATGAAGAGAGTGTACTTTTTTTTTTTTTTTTTTTTTTACTTATCCAAGATCAGTTATGTCGGAGTAAAAGTCATAACAGGGCTTTTGACATCAGCCCCTGCTTCAGATATGAGGTTTTATACAGCAGAGTTACCCGGCTAACTCTTGAAACAGGCCCCAGGGATGTGTGCCACTCTGAGTGCTTTTGCATGTGACAGCAATGGTATTGAGCTCTGAGAGTTTGGGAGTGTGAAATTCAATGATCTTAGAGGCGGTGTGTGTGTGTGTGTGTGTGTGTGTGTGAACTTGTCAAGTATGTTCCTGTTGTTGTGACTATGAGTAAGCAGTGCTTGCTACTTGACTTTCTAGTTGGCGGAGAATTTATGCAGGCGGCATCCGAGGCCAGTGGTGTGTTCCTCACAACAAGCCAAAGACTTGTGAAACAGCTGGCCAGGTTATGGAGGAGTAATTAGTGTGAATCAACAACTGCATCAACCCCCCACAGATGTATTGTAGTTATTGTGCTAAAGCCTCACAGAATACCAAAATACAGAATAGAGTTCAATGCAACGCTTAGTGTCAAAGGTCTAAAACTCCATCATAAAACCGTCCTCACTCTTACAAATCCCATAAAGACCTTCTCCTCCTTTTTCCCCTCCATCCTCTATTAATCCCTCCCTGCCCCATCCCTGCCTCTTTTTTTTTTCTCCTCTCTGAGTCGGAGCTGTATTATCCGTTTGAGGCAGAGCCGCCCGGCCCTGGCCCGACTTTGCCCCGGTGTAAAGTGGAGATGTTAATGTTAATTAAATCATTCATTTGGTTCAGATTAATTAGCGCCGCGCTACTTTTAAACTGAGCTGTGGCTAATCAGATTACACCGAGCGGAGGGGCCGCGGCGGGCGGATGGATATGAAAGAGGGCTCGCTTTGAAGTGCGGCCGCTTGTCTGTCTGAGGAGGAGGAGGAGGGAGGAGGGAGGAGGAGGAGGAGGAGGAGGGAGGAGATTCTTCCATACGCTTGCTTTTTTTTTTTCCCCCTCTCTGTTTTTCCACTTCAGTTCATTTCAAATCTGTTTAACCGGCGTGACAGCAAACAAACCTGCCTGCAGGTAGCGTCAGCTGAGATAATTATGACAGAGATTAACAGATTACAAATGGTAACAAAACAGAAATTAAAAAAAAAACCCAAAAAAACATCCATTTTCCGGCACTTTTTTCCCCCCTCTTTCTTTCTCTCCTCTGTTTGCCTTCACTTGTTTCTCTACGCTTCACGTTAGTTCTCCATCGTTTAGGGTCTCTTTTCATCTCTCTCTCTCCCACGTTGTCTTTTAACCTCTCTCACTCTCTCCGCCGCTATCTGTTTCTCTGATTCTGTCGTCCTCGTGGGGCCTCGCCATCTTTAAATTCATAACAATCCTGGTTGCGGTTTTGTTAACAAGCGCCGCTAAAGTTTATCCTCCCCCCTCTTCCCTGCTTTCTTTCATCTCCCTCTCCTCTCTCTCTTCTCAGGTGTTTGAGGTTTGTAATTATTTATTTATTTATTTATTTATTTATTTATGCATTCATTTTCTACTTTTAATGACTTTTTCCACTCGGCAGAGTTCAGGGAATGTTTTTTTTTTTTTACACAACAAATTATCAAGTCCCTATTGGCGTTAGAAGACATTACCTGTTGAATTAATTTCTGTAATATCCCTATAGGTCACTTCTTCATATTTTTTTTTCTCTATTTATCTCTAGCAACAGTTATTCTCTCACAGTCACAGCCTTGGAGTGGTAATAATCACCTACTGGAGGTTTCAGGTGTTACGCGGGTGATTAACATTAATTTATGCTGTTCCTCTGTTCTCTCTCAGGCTAACAGACATAGAAACTCCTGATTACTTCTTTGACGTTATTCTTGCCACCGTTGCTTTCTTTCAAATGAACAACTTACTGAACTTTAACAATAATATTTCTCCAGCAGTATACGGAAGGCAAAGTTTTCAAAATAAATGCAGCACTTATAGTTCCTGCATTTAAAGCATACCAAGTGAACTGCTGTTCAAACATGAGAAAAATCTGTTTTCCTCAAAAGTTTCAACATGTACAACTGTACTTGCAATTGTTCACCATTTTGGGAAATATACTTATGCACTTAGGAGTTAAATGAGGAGATCTATGTCGTGTCTGTACACTAAATCAGAAGCTGCAGCCAGTTAGCTTAGCTTAGCTTAGCTTAGCTTAGCACAAAGACTGCAAACCAGCACCTCTCGAGTTTATATGCTCCTTTTAGCTCACCATTATTTTTACAAGCAGAGCAGTAGATATCAATTTACCTTTGAGGACTCCAGTTGTATCGAGCGTGTGCCATGTAAAAGTTTGGTTGAACCTCAAAGAGCGAAAGCTAAGAGACGACAGCTGAGTTAGCCGTTCAGTTTCTCATAGAGGGATTCTTTACTCGGAGAAGCCGGAACATGGAGTAATGATAAAAGAAAGCCTCTACGAGTGGAACAGCGTTCTGACCTTTGCTATAATTATGATTTATTTATAACTTTGTCTCTTCTGGAAATCTAGTGCTCTTGCTGCTAACTGGATAATTAAGTAAATTTACCGTAAACGCCCAATGTAACGTATATGTACCATGGCAGATCTTTGACATTAAGGGGTAGTATAAGAATCAGAAATGTCTTCAATATGGTCCACTTGCTCTGTGGTGTATTCCCCATAAATGGGTCTGGGTTCTTATGGGTTAATGCCATGGCCACGCATTAATGAATGTCACTGCCGCATTGAGCGATCTATGTTTCCAAATCGCTGTTCCACCACTCAAATCCGCGAGACAAATCCCGCCTCCACAGCGGCCCAGTGACGGAGGAATTTTCGCATTGACTACGACTCCAATCATCAAGTCTATGTCTCTCTCCCACCCTCTCTCCCTTGTCCCCCGGCCAGCCCACCTGTACAAGTGCAGAGCGCTGCGGGATAGCTGCGGCATGTGCCTGAAGGCTGATCCCAGGTTTGAATGCGGTTGGTGCGTCCAGGACAAGAAGTGCTCCCTCAGGCAGGAGTGTACCGGTGGAGGAAATTCCCACCTCCCGCTGCAGCTGGCTGAAGGTGGCGGGTGGATGCACGCCACCTCTGGAAATAGCCGCTGCACCCACCCCAAGATCACTAAGGTAAGTGAGTGTGTGTGTGTGTGTGTGTGTGTGTTTTTCTTGGTATGGCAGCATACATAGGAGAAGACACCACCCACCGCCTATTGAACAGGCTGAAAGATCTACTGATAGTGTATGTATTTAAGAGGATGCTAATGTACTTGTAGGCATATGTGTGTTTCCTGCGTAGATGGAAAGTTGACAATTGTCACACGTGTGTGGAGCGTTGTGTCATTTCTGTGTTGGGAGTCTGATAAAACGTTGTGGCGTACGCGCATGTGAGAGAATATGAATGCCATACATTATTTTTTATATCGGTTTCTCCGGCTTCTTTTGACATAAAACAGAAAAGTTCAACTTTTGAATGTGCTGAAGTGAGTGTGGAATGCTCATTCAGTAATTCTTTTACCATAAAACTAAATGTACAATCACATATATAATTGAATTGGGGCCTATTTTTACTACTACTACTAACACCATCAAAAAAAAAAACTTATTTAAACTGCTGTTAGTTGTCTAGTGTCCAGTGTTAGACAACCTATCAGTCAGTTTGGGAGTGACACCAGGTTCCACTCTTGTGTTTTGATTTTTTTTATTTGTTTTGTTGGGCCTGTCCTTTTTTAGATCACAGGTCAAAACTGAAAAGTCCTGTTTTCTTTGTTATGTTTCATTTGCTATTTAAATGTAAGACTATCAGTTAAACTATTGGTTTTACACTTTGGTCTTTTAAGCATCTAAACAAGGACATAAACGACACCCTAGATGCTCTGGATCGGCTTTTACTAAGTAAGCATAAATAACTATAAATACCCGTGAACCAGTATAACAGGACCAATAATACGTTTGCGTTGCGTCCATATATGAAGGCAACCGATTTCAAGAGTGTTACTCAACAGAGGCATCACCATTGGAAAGAATTTTTTTTTTTTAAAAACATCCGACATCCACAGTCGGCAGCAACCAAAAGAATCGGTTCTAATCAAAACTCCCACCAATGTTACAGTTCTAAAAATCACCCGCACAGAAAAGCAGCGCGGCTTCTTCGCTGAGCGCCGTATCACAATTTCGTCAACTTGTGAAGAGTGTAGAGTCACCTGCGGAGATCCAAGGCTGGTGAGCCTTGATAGGCCATTGCATCAGCTCTCTTTGTTGAAGCCCCTGTGGTCACGAAAGCCCTACGTGTCCTCAACCCGAGAATGCGAGCAGCTCTATTTTAATGTGTTGCTATTAAAACACACACACACATATTGGGACCTTGCGCCTGCCCTTGGCGCAGACATTGTGTTATTACTCGCTGTTACATCAAACACATGCTCTAGAGACAGAGGCACGTAGACGTTTGTTTGGTTTTGATTCTTTCTTTTTTTTTTAAACTGTCTTTAAATGATGTTCAGTTTTGTATGTACTGTCCGTCTGTCTGTCTGTCTGTCTGTGTATTGACGTTGGGTCAAAATCCAGAATTGGTCGGGTAGATTCATTGTCCGTTCCCCCATTTAATGAATCAGACGATTATCTTGATAATAATGGAGTAACGTGTGTGTCACCTCGTCTTATCTATTCTCAATTGTTTTTAGAGCAATACGTTTCATCAAAGCCACAGTTCTTGACCAAAGAAAGACAACTCTCTTTCTTTCAACTGTGTATTTTATACTTACTTGCAGAAATTACCATGAGAAAGTAGTACTTTTTTTTATCTAAATCTTTTGAGCATATATAAATACGCTGTTTTTATTTCATAGCCAAATCATAATTTCAAGGTCATGCGTTGGTTCAGACAGATACTGCTGGGTCATGTTAAGGCGACCCCGAGTTTCTGACTTTTGACCTGGCTGATCCGATAATGCCACTGATGGGAGGTAGTGTTAAATTCTTTCCCACTCTGAGTCGGTCTGGATGAAATAGTTAGCTAAATGCGTAATGTGTGAGCGGATGAGAGGATGGACAGTGGTTGTGTACAGTTGCAAATTCACCATGCATGTGAATGTGTGTTTGCAAATTGCGTTTGTGCACGTGTCTGGGTGTGTGTGTTTTTGTGTGTGCACAAGGGCATGAAAGGGAGATGGGGGTAAGAGTGATGGGGTTTTACGTTGTGGAAATGGTATTAAGGACTGGGAGTACTAAATGTCTAAAGAGTTATGAAAGCAAAAAAAAGTACAAGACATCTCAATAGCAGATGTTTCTATTCTCCTGATAAATGGATTCATTTTACCCTGTTTAGTTTATATAACCTTCCAGTTGAATTTTTATACATCAAGTGGATCAGCCATACCAGTGCATGTACTGGTAGGGAAAATCAGTACAATGTCAATAGCTAAACCATGCAAATGTTGATGATGTAATAATGTGACGGTTACATTTCTCCATTAAAACGGATTATGTTATGTTATAGGTTAAGCTACTTCATTAAGTCGGGGGTCAGGGTTTTTGGTCATGATTATTTAAGATAAACCAGGTTCATCAGTCTCTGTGGTAACAATGACGGAATCCCAGTTCAGTATTCCCAGGGTTTTCAAATGTTTGAGCACAATAACTATGCTCATAGGCTCTTTGTTTGAGGCGCTATTCCCAAGAAGAAGAAAAGAAGGCCCTATGCAAATTAAATTTCCTGCACTCCCCATTTGCTTAGAATGGCTTGGCAGAATTCCCAAACTATTTTCTGACCACATCAACAACAAAAACCTTCCAAAACTCATGTATGCTATTGGTTACCGCTCAGACCACAGCAAGATTACCATGTTACAGCACACACACAATTTGTGTACAGGCTAGATGACAAGACTACTAGGAAACCACAGCTGTAATATTGATGATTTGATGTGGCTACTGTGTGGTTAGGACTGCAATATAAAGGCCACACCACCACTGAGCGACGCCACAGTGCTTTCACCTCCAGTGGATTCCTGGTCAGTGGTATTCGAAAGAAGTCACCAAAACACAAGAAGAAAAAAGATGCCAAAATATAAAGATATTAATTGGATTTATTGCTACTCCCAAAGCTGTGGGCTTTGGGAACCAGGAAGGTTGAAAAGCGCTGCATGAGTGAGATCATTTACCATTTAGTAACGTGGCAGACGGAGGAGGAGTTTCCTCCTGTTCCTCTGGTTTGATTCCCCCCACAACTCGTCCTGTTCTAGTTAGTAAGTCTCTGATGTGTTGATGCTCTTAAAATTGGAAAACAGTGGACGTGGTGGAGGTGAACTCCTTTCATCATCCATCTTTCTCAGCCTCAGCATTGATTGAAAATAATGTCAGAGCAGCCAGATACGGCGGCGGGGGGGGGGGGGGGGGGGGCTGCTAGTAGCTGGCAGAGGTCGTGTTATACAATGCATCCACAAGCATTTCTGGTCCTTTGTGTCAGTTGAGTCCTAGACCACTTTGGCTACTCATGAGGAACAATTACATCTGTTATCCTTCTGCAGTTATGTCCGGAGGCTTGTTCGTTAGTGCTTGAATGTGGTTGCGCTGTATCAGATCAGGTCTTCTTTTCAGGGTGTCTGAACTTTACATTCTCCAGAGAGAGTGGTTGTTGATGTGCTTGAATGTGGCATGTGTGTTTGCATGTCCGCAAAGGCTGGTTATCTTGCAATGTGACGCCTTCACTTTTATACTTGTCAAAGGGTTCCTGAGGTATGGGAATCCACTCTCGGATACCTCAGGAATTATATACTGGTTTTTGGCATAGTCACTAGTAGGTGTAGTGGTCTGGCTCCATCTTCTGTACCGCGACGGTCGTGTTTCAGATACAGTACATAGCTGTGGTTTTATTAGAGGCGGTGTTATTGCTTACTTAACTCTCCTTGTTACGTGAAGAATGTAAGGCATCTGCTGGGTTGGCCCTACTTACAAGTCGGTGACTACTTTTCTGTGTCATTGCCTGGCCTCAATGAACCACGGCTGTACTGCTTTGGGTTGTTTAAAATCAGTGCACAAAGCTAAATGGGCCATTGTTTGCGATTGGCTTTATCCCTAATTTCTTATTGTATTAGTATATTTGGGCTATGACATTTTTGCCTGTTGTGTGTATTTATGGTGTGATAGCACATGTCGCCATAGTCTTCATCGGTCCCTTTTTCAGTGCCCCCCTCAGATAATGTTGGTAATCCTTTTTAACAGCGCTCTTCTTTCTCTTGCTCCGTTGCCTGTCTGCCTGTGGGCCCCCCCGTGTTTATGTCCCAGGGCTTGGTGGCTAGCTGATATTGTGTTTTGCGGTATCGCAGCTTAATTCTCCCAAAACCGTCTGAAGCCCCATTTCCACACCCTGACATCTGTTGCCCATATCGTACCCTAGAGCTTGATGGCTACTCGCTCTGGTCAGTGTTTACCGGCCATTGTGTTTGTGGAACCAAAGTACTGAGGCTCTAACTGGCGCCTGAGGTTCAAACGTGAGTCTCTTTCCAAATACTAGGCAGCGTTATCCCCGGCCAGTCTGCTCTTCCTCTGTCTCCCTCTTGGTCTCTTCATTCAGTTCACTCCCATTTCTATGTTGTTGTTCTGTTGTTTTTTAATCGATTATCTATCTATAGCGGCATGTAAGGTATTCGTTTTCGAACACTTCATACATTCAGACATGACATGCTGCCAAAGTTACTGCGTTTTTTCGCTCCTAATATGCACAAGCCAAAAAGTGGTTTGTCTGGCAGCCTGTTGTTGACTATTATGTGATAGCTTGCTGGCAAGATAAAGGTTTAGTTCATTTAAATGAATCATTTTGTACTTTATATATTCGTATGTGTATTTTTATATCGAATTATAGCATCTTTTAAATTATTCCGATGGCATAGGTTTTTTGACAGCACCTCTGGGAGTTGCAAAGTCGGAAATATTCAAATTCTACTCAGGCTTTACCCTTTTTAATCTTTTATATGATTCACTTAGTTTGTGACGACTGGCTTTTGGGCAAAGCTTTTAATTTGTACATTCATATTGAAGCTCATTTTTATGACAGATTTTCCTTTGTCTTTCCCCACTGCCATTTTCAATTAAATTTTTTTTATATTCATTACATACAGTATATACTTATATATATTTATTATATTTCAATTTGATCATTTTCATTTATATTTTTCCGTTTTCCACTTTTCTTGTTTTCATTTTCTCCATTTTCCCTTTTTAATTTTATTTCTGGGTAAAATGTGACTCCGTATTTTTTGGCAATGCAGTAGACTAAAGGTTGACCCCGGTTAACCCTGGACCATCTGGTTTGCGTGGAGTATTGCTCTTCCCTTTATCAGTGACTACACACGAGGTGCCCTTGAGCAAGGCGTTTAATCTCCAGCTGCTCCAGTGGTGCTGTTCATTAGCCAACAGTATAGCCTTTGGTTCTGAAGCAGGGTACAGGAAAGGGTTTGGATCTGAGCTGACTTTCTCTGCATAAAACTTAAATCTTGTGTCTGGCAAGACAAATTGTTCACTCCCCAAACTAGTGCACACTGTTGAAATCACCATTCATCAAGGTCTGTTGTTTGGTGCTGTCTGCAGTATAATAATAGCACCCCACATTGTCGCTGCCTGAGTTTGCATTTCCACACTACGCTGTCTGCTCAGCCAAGCACTGCATGGGAACAGGGCAATCGACAGATTACACATAATTACCTCGTGATGCTTGTTAGGGATTAGGTTTGCGTGTGTGTGCTGTAGTGTGTGTGTGTGTGTGTGTGTGTGTGTGTGTGTGTGTGCGTGTTTGTGACAGCCACCATCCATCAGTCACCACATTTGTTTTGTCACACCACACCTGTCCCTGTGACGCGCCATAATCTGGCTAGATAAATCACATTATAGTTCGGTGGCTCGACTTAGCGCTACACCGCCACAGTCCCGCCAACAAAGCCAAGCCAGCGTAATAAGTTTCAATTAAACCCCCGGGATGATGCTGGGTTTGGTTCTGTATGTCAGCGCAGGTTTTTTTTTTTTTTTTTTTCACCCTCTCTTTATCTCATTTTCATTGTTTTTCAAAGCCAAGAGGGTGATTTTTCTTCATTAAAACTTGTCACCTGATATGGGCAATTCTGTATGGTAGGTGTGTGTATGTTTGTGTGGGCCGGTGGCTCTGTTTGTGGAGTGTTTTTATCCATGTGTACGCCTGTGTGTGTGTGTGTGTGTGTGTGTGTGGGGGGGTGGGGGAACTGTTGATACATTATGTGTCTTTAATGTGAGTATGTGTGTAAGCATGTATAAATACACGTCTTAATGCAGTGGTCAAAGAGGTAAATGTCTCTTTTTCCTTCCTCTTCACCGTTACATCTTCCCGTTCTTTCATCTCTTTTCTGCACACTCTCCTTCTCTCCTCCTCCATCCACTCTGACCTTTGTCCTCCATGGTCTTGTCGGTCCAGTTGTTCCCCGAGAAGGGGCCTCGCCAAGGGGGAACGAGGGTGACCATCCTGGGGGAGAACCTCGGTCTGCAGTTTAGAGACATCCAGGCTGGCGTCAGGCTGGGCAAGGTTCCCTGTGTGCCCATTGAGGAGGAGTATGTGAGCGCCGAGAGGTGAGTCAATGAACAGAGGACACACTTATGACGCATGCAAGCGCGCGCGCACGCGCACACCGATATTCAAACACACGCCCACGTGCACAGAAAGTCACTCGCAAAACTGTGGAAATTGGCTCACAAAGCAGAGAAACACAGTCAGATGCATTCGCAGACACACACACACACACACACACACACACAGGCAGCGATTGTCTCTCTCACAGATCTGAGGACACGCGCACCCAAGGCGGCAGCGACCGGTTACCCCCTCGCTTCCTGACCAATCGAAACGACAGCAAAAATGTCAACAGCACGCCTTTTTTATGTGTAGGTGCCCGTGCAGCCTCATTCAGCAGCTAAAAAGATTGTGACATCAGGAGGTTTTTTTTTTTTTTTTTGTTGTGTGCGTGTCTGCGTCTGTAAATTCCATCTGTTGTTCCCCTCCATTACGCCCCACACATGCTCTTTCCTTTATTTTTCTCATCCCTCCGTCCTGACATTTACTCCTCTGCAGGGTCCTACGTGGCTGAGGAATTGAGTTCACGCAGAGCAAACATCCCTCTGCAGTGCAGTTAGTTGGGAAATGATGCATGTTGAGATAGAGGGCATCGCTATTCAAATATTACACACACACACACATCAGTTATTTTACACATTATTCCTGACATCCCTGCACCACTTCAAAACATGT
>NC_092186.1:25162500-25265000 GCF_043641665.1 Enoplosus armatus | reverse complement strand
AGCTGTGCACAGGTCAGCCACACACACACACACACACACACACACACACACAGAATGCAGTCAGTACTGACCGTAATACACCATCCCTCCTTTTAAATCAAATAAGCCGAGGTGAATGTAATATCCTACCAAGGGAACATTCAGTACTGTGTTCCTATTGCTTTGACATTACTTATGTAATGTGTGTGTGTGTGTGTGTGTGTGTTTTCATGTTGCACCCCACCTCTCTAATGCTTGCTCAATTGAAACAGGATACGCAGGTGTATCACGCTCTGTCCGCCTGGGGAAGGCCCTATTCTCGGCTCTGTAACAAACGTTAGGTTTTTTCCGTGGGTGACATTAGCTCGCTAATGGTTATGTGTCTAACCAAAGGGGTTATGTCATAACCTTGATCTGACAAAAAAAAAAAAAAAAGGATGTTTACAGCTTTCTGTCAGCCAAGGCGGGCTTGTCTCTAAGCATAAGCTGCCCCTTTGTTAGCACGGCGATGGAGTTAATCACTCGGACGACAGACCCGTGTGAAAAGGGGGTACATCCTAGTCTCGCAAGCTCAGACCGGAGCTTTGAAATGTAACTGTGATTAAAGACGGAACGAACAAGTTCTGCTTCCGGTTGGAGCAGAACTGAAGGTTTTTGCCTCGTGGCATCGTGAAAAAGTAATTCACAGAATATGTCAGATCCAGTAGGGCAAATGATCAAAATCCCAAAAGGATTCTTGTTGATTAAAATCGATTGAAAGATTTGTCGTTTGAGGCATTTCCTCGAGCGAAGACTCAAAACATCCACCGGTTCCAGCTTCCTTAATGTGACCGTTTACTAATAGAGTGAGCAGCAGCAGCAGCAGTTGTGCCAGACTACAACAGACTCGGATCAACTGTCTAATCCCAAATCAGCCCAGATAACAACTACAAATCAGTCCAGTACTTAAAGCTCTAAACACCGTATAACTGTACGTAGGTGGCACGTTTTGTTTCTAACTGGTCGTGGCTGCTTCTCAGTGGATCAGTGAGATGGAGCGCTGCGTCTGGCAACTTGGTTTCTGCTTGTGGCACCTGTTGAGCTGAAAGATGTTGTTTTCCCGGGAAACTCGTAACCCAATATCGTACCAAGGGGATCACATCTTGGTCAGTCTCCAAATCTGAGCGCACGGGTTGATGACTTCCACATCAACGCTCTGAATCCCCTCGTGTTCCCTTTGATTGGTCCGTTCAGATGGATGTATGCAAATGGATCTGTGCCAGTGAGTGTTTGGTCTGAGGGGAAGGTCAGGGACAAGTATGTGACTCATTATGTGGTAAGGAGTCCTCACAAGACAGAAATGGGACCCTTACATAAGACGGGCTTGGGGGACAGAAACTGGGACTGCTTCACCGCTACATTAAGGTGGTTTTAATGTTCTTGACGCTGGCCGTGCGTGACTTGTGCAGTCGGGACAAGTTCCCTCTGTAGAAAAAGTAGAAAATGTCCACTTACATTTGTGAGAGAGAAGGTGATCAAACGATTCCGACCATCGGGCGACCTCCTCCGTCGACAGTCTGACGGAGAGAGAAAGCCAAAGGAAGCTGCTTGAGTAAGATGCGCTGTGCTTTCATGCATTTTTAACTACAAGATGGTACTGTTATGTATTATTGAAGGGCGGCCGAGTTTAATGAATGATTTATCCTCGGCTCACAGCAGTTCTTCCGCTCAAGGCTGTAAAGTCATTGTAGTACGTGGTTGCATTTACAGAACGATGACAGGATGAAGCGGTGAAAACACAATGGCATAACCCTATCTCGGAGATTAAAGGGATACACTGACATTATTGCCCCCCCACACGCATTTTCCAATAACAATGTAAATTTCAAACCTTTACCACAAGATTAAGACACTATAACCTTTTTTTTATGATATGATTATGCTTAGAAATGGTTGCGCTGATTGACAAATGGAGGGAGTCTTTAATTTACCACCCACATGTTATGCACAGTATGACTTGGAAATATTTGCATATGAAGCCATTAATAAGCCTACTGACTGAATTCATTTGCCCAAATGTTTGTGTTTAATGCATCGCCTTGATTATGGCATACATTTGCAATGGCCTCGTTAACCGTCAAAAAAAAAAAAAAACCCAACTAGAGTTAGAATAAAAATTGTATGATGCAAGTGCTTGGCATACTGAACAACAGAAAGCTGAATAGCTAAGCTATGTTACTGGCATGCTGGCTGGCAGGAGTGCAGTATATTACATTTAAAATCCCACTAAAGTACAAAACACTGTAGTCTTCAAGAAGACAACTTCTCCGTCCAACGTTTGACAATTTTGAAATTCATTTAATTTCACAACGTGTTGGCATCCAGAGAGTTCTTTAACACAAGACGTTTTAGTTTGTTAAAAATGTGTAGTCCCACAGAAGGAGACAAAGACTCACTTCAGACACCTGGCGGTGGTTTCGTGGGCAGGAGGCAGGAACTCGGAGAAGTCACTGTAGGAGTCAGATTTGTTGGACAGGCAGCCAAGTCTGGTCTTCATGGTGCTGATCCTGCCGAAAGAAAAACACACACACACACATAATACTTCTCAGCAGACAACTAAAACCTTGACAAAGACGATACCGTCCGTGCACGCAGGGTATGCAGATGACGAAGGTGGCGACCAGTTGGCCGTGGGTTTAATAACCAAGAAGCAGCTCCAGAAATGTACATGTGGAAACCCAAACAGAGCTGGGCCCACTGGCAGGAAAGTGTTGAGGAACTGCGTGATGAAGATATGCACTTCTAAAATAACCCTTACATTTAGTTGTCTTCTTCACAGAAATTAATTAAACACATAATGTTATGCATTATATGTCTAAACCCTTAAAATCAAGAGGGCTTCACGACCCCCCTGTGGAGCTTTGGCTGTGGTTCCTGATTTAGACTGTGCATACGTTCTTAAATGTTGTTGGGAGACCTGATGAATAAACTGATTGTAAGAAACAAGATGCTGAGAGATGAGGCCAACTGACTGGACTGGACTAGACAGGACAGGACTGGAGTGGACTCGAGTGGACAGGACAGGACTGGAGTGGACTGGACAGGACAGGACTGGACTGGGCGTAGAGTGTAACGGGTGCAACTCCATCTGCAAAAAGCTGATGCCTCATTCGGAGGGGAGCTTCGAACATCCCTGATACGGCGTCGGGCTCGAGCGTAGTTTGCAGAGTTTGTCAAGAAAAGCTGCAACGCAACAATTCATAACTGCAACTGAGTTACGGGGGCAGCACCGTCTCTGACAATTTCTCCGACATTCCTCTATTGTAGACGTAGCAGATACTCCACGGTACAGCTAATTTATTAATCATCAAACTGATCATCGTGCTGGGATGGACATAAAATAATCTGATTCGCGCGGGTGAATCGCGACACCCCTAGAAAACAGGCAATTGACTGTTTTTGATAGTCTTTAAGCTGGCCCTTAATTGTGATTACGATTAAAAAAAAAAAAGTTTTAGTTTTAGTTTCGCCACTTCTAGCAAACTGAGATATGAACGCACTAAAACGAACCCCATCACCCCAAACGTCCCCATCTCTCATCACAAGCTGTCCCATCTTATTTGTACACTGCCGCTGCTGTCATGTACTGTTTGTCAATGTTCCGCCTCTGGGACACATGGGTCACTCCAGATGGGGCATGGTCGTAAAAGATGCTCCATCAAAGGCCAAAAAATCATTTCTGCAAAAGTAGGTCTATTCCACAGGAGAAATTCACGAAAACCACTAAACAAACAGTCTTAATCCATTCAGGTAAAAAATCCTCCGAGCTTCACTCTTGTAAAGGGAAGGAAATTGAGGACTACATGAATGAATGAACTTTGCTTGTGATTTTCCTTTTTGGTGTCTTTAAGGTTTCTAATTCTTTTATAATAAACCAAAAAGTGTCTCAGTGATTTCAGCTATGAAATGTATGGGCTGTATGAGTCAAATGCACTTTTAAATAATAATAATAATAATAATAATAAAGAAAAGTTAACGTTTCGGGGAAATACACATTTTCCTTTTCTGGAGGAGAGTAAGATGAGAAGATCAATACCACTCTATTCATTGCGCTAAATATAAGGCATCGAGTTAGCTTAGCACAAAGATTGAAAATAGGGGGAAACGGCTAGCCTGGCTCTGTCACAAGGTGACAATATCGGCCTGCCAGCATCATCTCTAAAGCTCACTAAATAACACGTTATATCTTGTTTGTAAGACCAAAGTTTAAGACACAATCGCGTAATAAAGTTCAAAGTTCAAAATCGGCCAGTTGGATGAGACGGTTGAGTTTTAAAATCCCCTGTAGTTTATATTACGAAGAAGTTTGGAGCAAGACCTTTCTAAATGCTTCTGGTTCTGATAAAAGAAACCCGTTTTACTCATCAGTTTTGTGACAGATCTGCTACGTGAAAGCCTCCGGAGTGATCTAAAGTTTTAACTAAAACAACTTGGATCCATCCATCCTCTTCCATTCGTCCATTTCAACCTTAAAAAGCCACTATTTCACAAGTGTCGTCTTTCTTGTAAGTGTTCCTGCCTCTTGAACGGTGTCAATTGGGAACATTGCATGACATGTACTGTTCATTAGCCAACCAAAAGCCATTTGCTGGAATTAATGGGCTTCATCCGCTACAATTTCAGCCAAGGTTTTTATTTATTTTTTTAAAATGCCACTCTGTGCCCTGCATCTACCCTCCGACAGGTTGTTTTTGTTTGCATTTGTGTTTGGCTTGGGCTAATATATCAGGTTTCTCATATTGCCTTTAAATGAATATTAGATGGCAGTCTGCTTTGCCATCAAGCGTGAGCATCAGAGAGGTAAATGGGTTTTTACATAAAGAACATCAATGAAAGCCCGCCACACTCTCCGGCGAGGAGCTTTCAGTTTTTAGTGGAGAGTAAATAGCTTCCATGCTTCCTTCAGAAGCTTTTCTAACCGCTCAAGAATAAACCTGAGAAGGCAAAACACTGACGTTTGCGCGGCTCGTTTCGGACGCACTCGCAGGATACGATGCTTTCTGCCCCAGAAACACCCGTCTCATGTATCAGATGTGATGCATAAAACAGGTGCACTGGACTGGAAGAGCGGTTTGTGTGTCATCTGCGTGAGTCATAATCTCAAGGTGCACTTCATTTGTTAATGAATAGTTATTTTCAGAAGGGATTGCAAGAATAATGGGCAGAGATATTTCAAGCGTAGCAGACTGCGAATTTACTAAAGTTCACCGGTGAAGGGTCGAGTTTTACGTCAGATTCCTCCACAGACCTTCCCAGTGGAGGGTTATAAAAGAGTGTTGCTAGGGTGGCTTTCTCATGCAACGGTGGCAGCAATGCCAACACCACTAACACTTCCACTTCCACTAATACGGGACACAGGACGCCGTTCTTTAAGCCCTGCAGCCGAGAGGTCATAACAGAACCACGTAACGTACTGTGTGCAGGTGAAGTTTCGGTGTAAGGTTTGGCGCTACAGAGAAAAGGTAAAGGGCATCACTGAAATGAACTGGACACATCCTCTGGGGAACATGATTGTGTTTTCTCAGCCGGCAACATTTTAACACCATGAGGTCCATTTAGTTGCTGTTCTGGAGCTGTTCGATCGTAATCACACAATCTTCCCCAGCAGATGAGGAATGAATGAATTAGTTAATCAACCTTGAGCCTTTATTCTTCCGTGGCAACTTGGTGACTCCATCAGCTAAGGAAGATGAATCAAAAGATCCAGAAAATGTGCCAAATGGATGAGGGTTAGGGTTAGGCTTAAAACTTTCCTGCCACTGCCCTTTAATGAATTCAATTTGCATTGCATTGCAACTGCACTGTACGTATTTCCTTTTTATGTCTTACATGAATCACTTTGAATTGCCTTGATGCTGAGAGGTGCAATACTAATAAACCGGGCTTGCCTTGCCCTGCCCTGTTGATGGCGTCGTCTCAGCCAAATTCCACCACCGAGTTCCTTCAAATGGCGCCATTATGTAGTCACCCCCATTCATGGCTCGCATGATTAGATGATAACAGAAATTAGAGGTTATTTCGCGTCGATTGTTTACGCATCAACACACAGCCGTCAGACTGCGATTAGTACTTTTGAATTCCGTGTAAAACTTCATCTGGTCCCGAATTCTCGCAAATTCATGTATTACAAATGGACACACTTGGACAGCAGCTTGCTTATTAATTCATTCACGCTGGAAGTGGAGTTCGAGTTTGTATGTGTTTCAGCGTCTGCCTTTTTCAGCATGACAAAGGTCGCGTAGTGAGGTTGACGAGGAGAGACGTGGACATATTGACATGCGCCGCCAAACTGTCAATAACATGACAACGGACCCCTCTCCTCCCCTCGCTTCGTCTCCTCCTCCGTTTTCGACAAATTCCTACCTCTCTGGCTGTTGCGAGCTGCATTCTTTCGTCCGCAGCGTGGTGCAGACACGTGCTGCCGCTGAGCTATTTATAAAAATCCCTGACAAATCCATGTAGTCAGGATCAAGCAGTGCATGTTCTATTCAGCCATGCAGCAAGGCCGGCTCCTGGAGGAAAGAGGCTAAAAACAGCAACAGCGCTCTAATGTCTGAGATATACACAAGTGCGCCTCATGAATCTGAAAGCGCAGGCGATATCCGCGAGACCTCCGGTATCTGAGATGCCTGTTGGGATTGGCAGATTAAGAAGTAAAAATCTAGATCATGGAAGTTGTATCCGTGTGTGTGTGTGTGTGTGTGTGTGTGTGAACATGGTCTTTGATGTTACCTAACGTGGTGCAATGCAGGTTTTCAGATTTCCCTCCATGTTCTCATTTCTGAAGACATGCTGCAAAGTCATTATGAACCGTGGGCTTGTATAATGAGAAAAAAAAAAAAAAAAAAAACCTCTGCAATATCTTCTGCTTCAAAGTTGTGGTCAGAGGTTTTATTTTGCAGTTTCAGCCAGTCATGCATATTGTGGTAAAAACCAAACTAGCTTGTTGCCAATAGGTGGACAGTATTGATAAATAGATTTATTGTGAACTATGGATGCTCAGGTGCACATATCTGCGCTGACGGTGACATTGATGTTAAAGGCAAAAGGGCAAGAGACCACGTGTGTGTGTGTGTGTGTGTGTGTGTGCGTCACGTCATCTCAAGTTAGAAGAAGAACATCTTAAGTACAGGTCACATCCCTGCTCACAGCTCACTCCCGTTCCTGCAGAGTGCAAGTAAAAATAGCAACTTGTCAAGTTATATTTTTAGGACATTTTAGGTTGCGTCCTATCTAAATCTGGGACAAACTTCCACCATACGTCATGTTGTTTTTATAAAGCGCTTTGCAGCCGTAACGCTTCCCAAAGCGCTCCAGTTCAGGTCTCACTCACACACATTCACACACCGATGGCGCCCGAGCTGCCATGCAAGGGGCTGGTCTCCATCGGAGAGCAACTTAAGTGTTCAGTGTCTTGCTCAAGGACACTTCGACAGGGTGGACACAGCTACTGCTAGGAGATGGTTAGCTTAGCTTAGCATAAAGACTGCACGCAGCTAGCTCGGCTCTGTCCAAAGCTCAGCAATCAACGTCATTTGTTTAATACGTAGAGAAAACAAAACAAAACAAAACAAAAAAAGAGGTTCAAACATTACACACTGTGGCCTTGATAGAAGTGTGCTGGACTACTTTTTCGGCCAGTTTTCCCGTTTCCAGTCTTTATGCTGAGCTACGTAACACTACGTTAACCCTCTCCTGGCTTTCAGCTTCATATTTGCCGTACAGACATGAGAGTGGTATTAAAGAGAGTGTGTGTGGGGGGGGGGGGGGATCCACATATTGTATTTCTTCCAGTATATTAGAGTAGGTCACTGCAAGAGTAAATAAAAAAGAGCCACTTTCAAGTTACATTCATAAGAGAGATAGTAAGCCAAAGAGAAAAGCATTTGCTCATTAGATGCCAAAGATTATTGCAGCTGAGCTAAACGCTGAACAAGCGAACAGACAGGGATGCTAAAATCCTTTTTTAAGCGTAATGTGGGACGAACGTTTCAACATGTAATCACACTGAATGTGATCATCATATTCATTCCGAGACAGTTTCAGCCGCGGCTAATTAAGATGCACTCTGACTCAAGATTCAGTTTCGGCCAAGTCAAGCCAAGACATGTCCCTTTCCTCGCTGCAGCCAACTTTGTCAGACGTGAGACTCTGAGTCACAGAAGTACGTGTCAGACCATCTGATGTGTTGCAGGAACAGCAGAGAGCAGGAATCACGGCTGCTTCCCGGGATTTATTTCCGTCCTTTCCCTGCCCAGACGCCTGCTCAGGTAGGTTTCGGGACGGGACTGGGATCCACAAGCACACTTTGCCCCCCCTGAGGAGAGCTTGCAAGCTGCCGCTGCGATCATGTGTTGTTGTTGTTGTTGTTGTTGTCTTTGCAAGACAGACTCCAAGTGATGGCGAAGGTTGGTGGAAGTGAAAATGATGAGCCGTTTCCCGACACATTAGCAGAGCGGACTGGTTTAAAGGGGATTTCATTTCCCCACGTGTATTTTCCCTTGTGCCAGAGGACACTGGTCACCGCCGTTTACAGTAAACAGAGCGCCGTTGTGTCAAGGCCAGCTCACGAAATGCTTCAGGGAATACAAATGATGTCGGAAAATGCAACAAAAAAAAAGACCTGGGGTCAGACGCATAAACGTTGCGTATGCACCAAAACAAAACAAAACATGTATTTCCCAGACAGATGTTGCTGTTTTCTTGTCTGGTTCTTTTTCTATACATCGGAGGGCTCATATTATGGCATTGTGTGATCGTTTACTTTCACTTTCACCCTCGCGTCGTGTAGCAGTTTGTAAAAAAAACTGAGAAATATAATGGTGTGAGTTGTCGGCACAAATACCAGCTTACAGGTTCTTGTGATGAATTGGTGAAAACAGCGCTATATATAGCCGCAGCTGTGGCACGTACAGCCGCTCCGACATTGTTGGAGAGCCCCCGTCTAACGCGGCACAATCGGTAAAACCGCATTTCTCTTATTTCCCATTGAGTGCTGGAGCAGGCAAGAAGTACTAGAGATTTATAAAGCAGAATATCATTTTGGTGGTATTTCCGCCTTTGTGTGCATTCGTGTCTGTCTTTACTCCCTGCGTTTCATACATCTGTCCCACAAAACAAAACAAAAAGTAGCGGTCGTTTGACTTTTCTTTTTTCGTTAAGTGTTTGCTAGTTTCGCAATATTCAAAATAACTGGTTACTTTTAAAACCTATTTTCAGAAATCAAAAAAAATCAAAAATCAAAATGAATGAGCTCTCGTGTGCGCACAACTTCAAGGTGTTTTCCAACATCGTGTCCACCTCCAATTAAATAAAATAACGTCCGTGACGGTAGACGGAACAATTAACGAAAACGAAGCAGTATGAGTAAAAGATGTCAAACTTAACACGCTACACATCGTGTTCCGTAACTCTGTGGTCCCTCCGTCCTCTGAGGCCTCCTGCGGTGACACCTGAGCTCGCTTCAGCTGTCTGATGGGTCGACCTGGGATAAAGCTGGCCAGGGGGTGGTGTGGGGTGGGGGGGGCTTTTCAGCACATAACATCCTGATACTATTTTCATCTACTTTCTACTCAGAAAGGTACGCTCAATGCACGGTTAGATTAATGTCACTCCCCCCGCCGCCGCCGCCCGGGCTCCTTCCATCTATTCATTTTGCATCAACTTAATCTGCGTCCAGTTCACGAGCTACAGCAGCTTATCATTTAATCTCCAAAAGAATGGAAATGCACTGGGCAAACCTTACACGGGCGCGGTACATTATCTCCGAAGCTGAAAAAGATTGCCCATCTGCTCTACAGACATCACTATGGTTTCATCCTCTTTCCAACTCGTGTTCTTTGAGATTAGTGTTGCTCTGCTGCCTGCTGGGGTTCTGCTGTTGCCGCTTTTTTTTGTGTGTGTGTGTGTGTGTGTCAGACTTACGCCGTGTTCATCAAATTAGTGTAGCTCGGGTTAAAGACAAGGCTACAATGAAATCAATCGTACGCGCTGAAGATAATGGCCGCGAAGAATAGTAAGTAATAGCTGACCAAATGAATTAAAACGCGTCGTTTTATTTCACCACGTTTGGGTTACGCATGCTTGATTACATCGTCACAGTCTGGGTTGTTTATTTCTATCCTAGATGTGCAAAGTCTGCGCGTCGCCAACGAATCGCTCTTGATAAAACAAATGGCTGGTTGCCGCTGACGAAGACGAAATGAGGTTCCCGCTCATTAACAGTTGTCAAAACTCTCGCGTGCACGGAGGTGATGAGCAAAGCCAAGCAGTCAGTCCGTCAGAATATCTACACCACTATTTATTTATTTATTTATTTATCTTTAAAAAAAAAAAGGCAGTTGTTTCTCGAAATCGTGATTCGTGTTTGCACATAAAATATCTTTAACCATAGGTACTTTGGAGCCATGCGTCTCGATTCAACCGGCTCACTAATCGGGCGGGAAAGGCTCATTTCTCCTGAGCGCTGCCCCAATCATTAGCAAAGGGGGGGGGGGGCCTACAACACCTACTCTGGCCTTATTTACACATCCAGCGGGCACAAAGCACAAATAGAAATAATTTGGAGTCACGTTTCTGCCAACCAGCAAAATGAAGTCCAATCTTCCCTCCCCATGTAGCTCTGTCTCCGCAAACTCCGCTAAAAGCCGCGAGATCTTTACCTGTGCGCTGCTGGGGCAGGTAGGTGAGTTCATGAACGAAAATTAACGGCAAAGTGATCCAACTTTCATTCGGCACAGTGCGTTTAGAAACCCAATCGGCTCTTGACAGCCGCTGTCACAACGTGGCCTGCTGAAACCTTCTACGTTCTGTTTTAAAACTCTTATGTCGTGCGTCTTCGCTTTCGCCCCGGACAAAATGGGCTGAAAAGCGAGCCGCACTTGAAGCTCTCGCCACTCACCACTCTCGCTCGCCTCAAGGGTGAGGGGAGGGCGGACAGGGCTTCTCGATCTTTGGCCAAGCCTTTGACTCGCAGCTATGTGACGGATTTACGCTCAAACACAGCAAATCCGCCTGTCGCCGGCTGGACGGGACTATTAAAAGCACGCGCGTGCCGGGGGGGCGTTCAAGATGATAAGGGCACGCCACACATCAGCTCCTGGAGAACATTTGGCTTGGTGATAAAATTAGAGCTTGTCGTCTACTGTAGGCTACATGCGAACATGATGGGATGTGACTGGGCTTGAATGGGCTTTTTTGTGTGGTCCTGTGAGCCCGGGGCTCCAGTTGGGTTTCGCCAATAGGTATCACAGAGAGTGGAGCTCTGCTCAGGTACAGGACGCCTGGAAATAGCTGATCAATGCCGCGGCGTGACTGCAGAAAAGCAAAAAACGGCTGTCGTGTTTGTAAACACTGTGGGTTTTTGCAGTGGATTAACACATCCAACCAGTCCACCCTAACCACCACGCGGAGCAAACTCTGTGATACAGGTGTACGGTGCTGTGGCGGGTTTTAAATCCGGACCCGCGCTTTGTTCTCTCCGGCTTTTAACTGCTCGGTGCTGCAGACTGAGCGCACGTCTCCCGTCGCTCATCCTGCCTTCAGCCATTTATGTAACCAGTTTGTTCCAGGGATTTATTTTGCATCGCAGACGGCGGCTCCTCTCCTCTCCTCGGCACGTCGCTCTCTGTCTACTAAAAGCATTGCTCTTGAGCAGGATTTGAAAACTGTGCTGTCGTACGCATGCAGCAAGGACGCGCCGGCGCGCTCGTGTTGAATCTACAGAAGTGCACGTGGTTGAATCACACTGAGTGCACACTGTGACAGCAGGCATAGGATCAATTATCTCTTACATACAGCGCTTAACAAATGTATTACACCACCTGTCATAAAAATGAGAAAACACAAATATTTTAGGAATCTGTCAAAAACTTGTTTCAAACAAAAAATTGTGTCGTTATCTATTAGGCAAATAACAAACTGGAACAACTAAATAGTCCTTATTCACATATATTAACCAAAAATCTTAATATTCTGTATGACCTCCTTTGGCCCTGATAACAGCTTGCATTCTTTGCAACCGCAAAACAAATGTTTCTGTTCAGGAATGCAAGTAAATAACTGTGATTTGGCATCTCAATCAAAAAATAATAACGTGCTTTATTATTTTCTTTCAGCTTTTTTGTAAAACAGTAAATTTGAGAATTCATGGATAACAACAATAATTCTATTTTAGCATTAAAGATATCATTTTGATTGAGGAGCTTGGCTTGCACATACTGGTGGATTAACCATTACAGACACATCAGCAATACTGTTCATTTAGGGCAGCGGGGGCAAACACCTTACACTGGGTGGGGGTCTAAAACATTTGTTAAGCACTGTAGTTGGTATGCTCTTTAACTGGGCTGCATGCCTTGTTTGTCAAAGTTCAACACAGATTTGACCACTTACCTCTATAGTGGGGGGGTTATGCAGTTAGTTCTGGTTTTATTTATTTTACAGCGACACCCCTGGATTACGCTTTATCAACAAAACAAGCTAACTGTATCAATGTCATTCATCTATTGGCGTGTCTGTCCATCCTGGAGGAGGGATCACTCCTCTGTTTTCTTATCCAAATCGAGGGTCTGAGGCTGCGTTCAGACCAAATCTGGCGGTTGCGGCGATGAACGCAGGGTTGTGCGGGGCGGTGTGCGTCAGGTTGCCACCGCCGCAGCCTGAACTGACTACCCACATTCAAAATGAACGGGAGGACTGGCGCTTTCGCCCGCAACGCCAGATCTGGTCTGAATGCCGGCTAAAGATTGTAAAGCCCCCCTCGAGGCAAATTTGTGGGCTGTATGAAAATAAAAATAAAATTCACTGTCACTGTATATCATTATTATTTGTTTTCCTACAATATCTTGCTCCTGGTAACTTGCACGTGATCAACATTGTATTGGTACGTTTAGGGAACTCAAAGCACTTTGTTAAAGAGCGTTATAACTTGCTGAAAGTTGGTGAGAAGATCGATACCACTCTTTTCGTTTGTACGGTACACGCGAAGCTGTCGCCAGGAGCTGCCTAGCTTAGCTTAGCACGCAGACAGCCTGGCCCTGTCTAAAAGGTAACAAAATCCTCCTGCCAGTACCTCTAATGCTCACAACTGAACACTCCACGAGATATGACGAGTATCGTGGTCGATGACATGACATATATGGGGCAAGTAGGAGTAGGAGGGTTCAAAAACTGAAACATCTGTGTGGAAGGGGTTTGGATGCACCTCACACCCCGAGGTGGCACTTGTGTGGGCTTCAAAGCCCCACTCCATCTTTGATAGCCCTGATGACTGACATTTACTGGACCTGAAAAAGCCCTCAGAGCTTTTCAGCGTCAAGGGAGGGAAGGCGGGAGGGTGTCAACTGATTTGCAACAGCGCTCGCTGTTGGAAATGGCACTGAAAGCATGCATGAACGTCACTTAGGTAGAAATGTGGACACGCAGCCACACAAAGTGGACACAAACACTCCTGAAAGAAGCCGCAGAATAGGTAATAGGCAGGACACACTTGTATTTCTCTCCAATAATAGCCACACGACGTCAAATCACTTCATCGACGGTGTTCTCCCTGATTTACAGTCAGCCTCCGTCCAAAGTGGCAGATAATCATCAGCCCTGTGAACCAGTAAGAATGACAAAGACCCACATAATGCCTCGAGCTCCGCGTCCACAGCAGAATTACATAACACTGCCATCCAATAGATGAATATGGATCTTTTACCTTGAGTCCGGCGTGTGTGCGAGAGCTGTTGGACTCTTTCTCCCCTTCTCTCTCTTTTTTTTTTTTATATCACTGCCTATCCCCAACGTGTGTGTTGGCAGCGGAACGCAGCCTCCGTCAAGCCAATGCTGGCGTGTGTTTGTATGAATCTGCACAGCTCAGAACTGAAGATATCTAGTGTTTCTGATGCCAGCGAGTGGGAGCTACACGCGGCATGCTCAATGGTGTGAAATCGGGGGGTGGGGTGGGGGGGGGGGGGGGGGGTGGATAGAGGGAGAGGCAGAGGGGGTGGAATCAGAGAGAGATGGAGGGGGAAGAGGGCTTTGTTTGCACAGTCAACTCTCCAAGGACAATTCGAGCGCATCTGGGAAGTGGAGAAGTGCTGTTCAGTGATGTTGTGGATGAAGAGGGGGGGGGGCGCACGCACGCTGGGGGTGGATGCAGAGGTCTGGAATGAAGGCTGTTGAAGGTTGGAAACTGAAGTGATTTGTGTAACACATCTGCTTTGAGTTAGTGCTGAAAGAACGGGCTGATTTATCGATTTACTTTACATTTCTGACAATTTATGAAAAAGAAAAAAAGTAAATCCATCAAGCAAAAATGCACGTCATTTGTAAATAATCAGAACATGTGACGGAATAAGACAGAGGGAAGAATAATGAGGGGGTGAAGACTAGAAAGACAGATTATGATGTTCAGTATAAATCTAAATCTGCACGTTCTCTGCACGCACGAACATGCGCCTCAGTTAACTGTTTTACATAAATAAAATGAAAGGTTTCATAGCAAACATGCATACAGAAATGAAAGTATTTTTCCTATGTAGCAACATAGCGGTCTGGCAGTCAACAGCATCTCCCATCCGTCTTAGTGTTAAATAATCGCACATGCACAAAGACCAATACATTGTCACTTTCATTTGTTTGTGCGCAAACACGCATGGAGGACGGCGTGTGACGAGCATCAGAGCATAAAGAATGAAGGGGGATTGGAGAACATTTGTCTTACTGCAATCTGAAAAGGGAAGATATGATCTGCAAGGAGCTGCGGAGTGTAGAGTAGGCGGCCTGACCGAGGACAGATTATTCTTGCCACTGAATAGACAACCAAGTGTTACATAAAATCACACACACACACACACACACACACACACACACACAAAGGCACTGCCTACACACACGTTCTAAGTCTCCGTCCTTCTGGCTCTCTTTCCTCCTCGGTTTCAGACACACACGGGCGGATTTACAGAGTTAAAGGGTGGGGGGGGGGGATGGTGGTGGTGGTGGTGGTGTGAAAATGATTTCAAATGAACAGCTTGAGCAATTTTGAAATTATAAATGAACTCGGAACAAAAAACGAAGGAAATAGAAATAATTCAAGACAGGCTCCAAAATGTGGAGGCTTTTACAGATTAAAAAACAATTTTTTTTTTTTTTGACAATTGCTAACTCACACTTCTCTACACAGAGTTCACTGTTTCAACTCTTCACAGTCGGCAGCGCAGAAGCCAGTGTGGACTGAGCTGCGGATCCTCTCAGCGCTTTTCAGGCAAAATGCATTCAATGACCACATCTTTCAGTTTCCGTGAACTCAAACCACCACCAGACCTGTGTATTTATACTCCATTGTGCACATGTTCACGTGCTATTGTCAAAACTGTTTCGTTGACGTCCAAAACAGAACTAATAAGAAATTTAAATTTTTTTTTTTTAAAAATGCGACAAACTCCTAATTTTCATTCCTTGGTGACTTCTGTGAAAGAAGGCCGTCTTTGTCTCTCTCTCTCTCTCAGAAATCGTCTCCCGGAAGCAAACACTTTTTACATTTGCAGTCGTGAACGCGCAGGGTTCAGTTAGCTTGAAACAAAGCAGATTGTACAACGCGTCGTCCCGCCACGTCTGAAAGGTTTTTAGACCTTTCTCTTTCTCGCCGCACTTAAAGATGGAAGCAAAGGTCCTGCCGTCATAGCCTCGTAGCGGCTCCATCACATTGCTTCCTTTATTTCTCTCCAAGAGCTCTTGTCTTTTGCATGTTTTTTCTTTTTGTGTTCAATGTCATGCACAAATGGACACCCAACCACCCAGGAGCATGTAATACATGGATGAAAAACTCTGGAGCAGATGAGATAACACATCAGACAACACATACCCACAGTAGTTGTTGGGTAAAGAGCTAATGAAAGCAAATACCATCTGGAGAAAAGAGAGAGAGAGAAAAAACAAAACAACAACCATGCACTTCCGGTCAGGAGTGACACAGCTGGAGAGAAGCAGGAGTTCTTAAATAAGTCTCCTTTTTCCAGTCGCATCTGGCAATTATGACAAATGTATCCCCTGAATCACCTATTATATAGTGTGAAAAAAAAAGAAAGAAAGCAAACGCACACGCACAGCTGAGAAAAAAAGAAAAAAGAAATTGTGCTCGCACATGAGCTCTTTCAATGACAGCGTTCACAATTCCTTCTTCCCGCCCGCTAATGTCACCCAGCCGCGCCAAACATCACAGCGAGCAGAAAGCTCAAACTATGCGTAATTCGAAGGAAGCGGGCCGCTAAAGGGAGGGTGGAGAAAAGCGTTCGCCCACGCCGATGACCCGGGGGATGTGTGACCTTCATGACGCGGCAGCTGTCGAAAAGAGCGCTCGCATCGTAGATTTTCCTGGGTGACTAATAGGAAATCCTCTCCCGGAAGCGAACCCTTTTACACGTCCTTACTTCATCAAGTCATCTGTCTTTCCACGCTGTTCCGGCACGCACAGTCTCCCAGCTCTGCTGTAACACGTTTCAGATGCCACTCGTTCATATATGAAGACCGGCCCTATGGGACGGAAACCTCCTGAAATAACATCTTGCTTCCTGTATGAATGTCCCCAGAGAATGAATCTTACGGACATTGGTGATCCCCTGATTTTTCATTTAGGGCCATCAACAGGTCAAATTATTATTATTATTATTATTGTTTTAAATGACTTGCCAAACTAATGACATTCACATCAGCTGGACTCTGTTTTTAGTTTTGCATTCTAACGTGAACTACGATGGTGAACAAGGTAAACGGCTTAGCATTTAGCTCAAAGCGCCACTGTGCCTGATAGCCTCACAGAGTCTCATTATGTTGTTCACGTAGTTAGAAAAACACAATTGATAAGCCAACACATAAACACAGAGCCATAGATTCACAACACGTTTACTTACACGTGTTATGAAACTGTAAAAACACATTTTCATTTTCTAGCTTTCTTTATGAAAGAACTTCCTTCCAGGTGAAACTTTTCCAGCGCAAAGATCAGAATATTGATGCCGTCTTAATGATATATACTGTACATTTATTGCTATACACAATATGAGTGATGGACCTCGTCAACAGAAGGAATATGACTCAAAATGTTGTCCATTTGTTCAATTAGAAATCTGTAAAGAGATAACTCTCTATATTACTAAATGTGTCTTAACAGGAACAGCGCACTTTTTTTTTTTTTAACATCAATGTGATGTAACCGTTCCGTATTTTCATCTGCAACCCCTGAGCAGATGTTATGTATTACAAAAACACTGCCATGCTGTTTGGTCCTAATGCTTTTGATTTATAGGCCTGTAAGAATAAAAACCCATTTTGGCTTGTTCAGCTTGGACCGGTGAGAAATGTTCCTAGTGAAAGAAAATTATATTTTATGACTTCCAAAAATGTTATGGCTTCTTTTGGCTATTAGCTTTTCACTGACACACACACACACACACACACACACACAGTCTGGTAGATTTATTGGATGCTAATTTTGGTGTCAAATCTCCTGCATCTATGTTCCAGCGTTTCCCCTTCGGTGTTTATGACCTTCATCTTCATTACGCGGCTTACACAATGAAGGGAGCCATTATGGCTTACACAAGGAGGAGGCTTACAGAGCTGTTTAAATGGGTTCAGGGATGCAATAATACCCCTGGTACACCTGCACATTCCAAAATGATTGTCCCCGGGTCTAAATATATTCTCCCTGTTTGTCATTGTTGCTGCGTCTGTCCATAATTATCTCAGGCTGAGATGAGATTTAATTTTCTACGTTAATCTTTCTCCCCTTTACTCACATTGTTTTTTTTTTGCACAGATTTGCCTTCATTTAAACCCCCAGAGTGTGCCACATCGTTTAGACTAGTCTAGCCTCTCACTTACTGAGACTCAAAAGGTTTGTAAATTGTTGACACAAAATGGGAATTATTACACATTTTGGGGACACAGAAGATCAGATTTGCATGGCCTTGTGAACATCAGGTATATGATCGAATCAGCAATTACCTGACAAGAGAGAGAGAGAGATCAACCATTTTAAGTCGTTAAAACAGTACATCAGAGCTAGCTATTAATCCGATTGGTAAAGGAACAAGGCCTCTGTGGTTCAATAGAAATTCCAGGTTATCAACATACTGTCCACCATCATGAATATTTAGTAGGGATTTTTAAAGTCTATCAAGGTGGTAAGCAGGGCTGTGGCTGACTGCGATGTTTCCAAATGGCTTCATAAAGGTTGGTCCACCAAACCCGTTCCAGAAAGCACTGAGGTTCCGATGTCACTACAAAACACCTGTTGGCTGTGACAACGCTGTGGCGTAATAGCGAAACACAACATTTTGTGCAAGAGGGATTTGATTGTATCCTTCAAACGGAATTTTGGATGTGGGGGGTGACCAAAGCCAAATGTCCTCTTTTAGATTGATCTCCATGTCTCTTTGTTCTACTTTTTCCACATCCACTTGAACATACCAACAAACTTTTCGGAAAAACAACAGCGGCAATTGAACGATGTCAAAATGGGCTTCTGCTATTTGCTACGACGGATTCATTGTGAAGGAGAAGAATGTTTCGGGCCTCTGCAGGATGATCTTCACAACGGATTTGAATCCTGACATGTGACGGCGCAGCCCTCGTGGCAACGGGATGGGACGGATGCACGCGCCCCCACAATGAAGGATGCGACACGCATGTGACGGACTGATGCGTAGCTGTGAGGTTTTGTTGGGGAGATGTGGGCTATGCACAGTACATAATGAAACAGATGGGGCATACAGCATCCGTGACCTCCTCCAGAGAGTATATGGGCGGAGATGACTTTAGAGGGCAGAGGGTGAAAGAGGGTGTTTTGCGAATCGTGCCAATGCGAGCTATTTTGGATGGGGGACTCGCCCAGATGGATCATACGTTTAGCAGATAACATGTGATCCATCTGGGCCTCTGAGCTGTTCTCACGTACCACTGAGTCATTTGTCCTGACCCACGTGCCTGCCACGTGACATTGACGGATAACCTCCCCAATCGTAAGATCATTCCGTGTTAGTAGGGGCACGATGTCATGTCGCGATGGAAGTGTCAAACTGATGCATGAAGCAGTATCCGAGTAATGCAAGTGACCGTGCCCACGCAGCGTTTAATCACCGTTTGATCAATGGTCTCCAAGACTGGGGGGCTTCCCCTACAACACCGTCAGTATATTATTCATCTGGTACCAGGTGTTTGTACCACATGTCCTGGGTTGTTAAGTCAATGAAGATGGAATCACCCAAACTCAGTCCAGAAATATAAATAGTTGCTGAGACAGAAGGTGAAAATGTCTTCCTGGATCCTGATCGGTCAAACCGGTACAGGCAGGTTTCAGAGCGCCGCTCTGCAGAGAACGAGTGAAGTAAGCCAAGAGAGCCTGTTACAGGGCAGCGACTGTGTTCATAGAACTGGAGTTACAATATGTAATAGGCTACGTTTTCCCAGGACTGACCTGGTGAAGCTTTGACGTCTTCTGCACTAGTAGGGTATGCAGACTTTTTCGCCATTTCGTGGAGTCGGCGTGTACGTTTGCAACAATTTGACCAGTGATGATATGTTTAGGCACATGCCATCATTCAACCACTGGCTGTCGAGGTGGTGCCCAGCAAACGATGTGGGCTTCGTAGATACTTGGCGGACTTTCTGGAGGAGACCTGGTCCGATGAGGAGAGACGGCATTCATCCCACTTTGGACGGAGCGGCTCTCATATCTAGAAATCTGACCGACTTTATTAGTGAACCAAAACCGTGACAACCCAGAGTCCATTAGAGCAGTTACCCACCCAAACACAGACTAAATACAGAAGCCAGGTGGGGGGCAGGTGAAACTAATCAGGGCAGGTGCAGACCATCACGGAGGGCGGGGGAAAACACACAAAGGCAGGAAGCGACGTAGAAACGAGAGGAGAGGTAAGTAACAAAATAAAACAGGAAAACGCGAAATATAAATGACTTCCGCACAGGAAGCAAACTGTGACAGAATCAATCGCACCTAATGTGAAAACGCCCTTTGTGATCAGGATCCCGTGAAAAAACCCAAATGCATTGCGTTTTCAACGACGATTATCATCACACCTGCATATAACCTGTGTGATCTATGAGGATTCTAACTTCCAATGCGTCAGAGAAAGTATAAAGATATAAGAGATAAGCTATAAGGTCAATGATTGCACATATCTCTAGTACTTCCGGCCTCTCGTTCAATAAAGCCCATTGTTTTCTTTGCTGTCAGGAGGAGAGGTTATGATGACTGTGTGACCTCAGGGAACTGCTATATGGTGCGGCGCTGACTCTTTATTTACTGAGCAGCTGACAGTGCGACACTGAGCCGGTTTCCCTGTTTCACCGCACTGTGTAGTCAGTGTGTTCCCTTCGACAGAAATACTGGTGAGCGTTGGGTTTATGTGGAAGCCTGAATTCACATGAATGAGCGTCTGTTCCTGGAAAAACGCTCCTCGAGGAAGCGTTAACCGCTGAAAAGAATAAACGTCACGCCCCTCCCCCCTCCCCCCCGCCCCTCTCGACTCCAAATTCAAGACGTCTTCTGCACTGGCAGGTCGGCTTTTGCAAATCTCAGTTGACTTGACCTCAGATTGATACCGGGAATTAATTCTCAATGGGAGACACATTATCCCAACAGGGCCTTTTTTTTTCCCACAGAAGGCATGTTGACCTGTCACAGCAAGAAAAAGCACAAGTGTAGATAATTAAATGAACAGTGGCTGAATTTTATCCGTCGGCCTGGTACTGTACGTGCTGGCTCACTGTCACACTGACACAACGTACTGAGCCCTCGTTAATGCCATTAGTAACACTTGAGCTTTTCCTACCGTGACAAGTCAAAATGGCGGCTGTTTTCCTTCAATATTCAAGCACTTTTGGGGCCAGTTCACCCCCCCCCCCCGGAAAAAACAAACAAACAATTGCATCACTTAAAACTAATGGTATCCAGCTCTCAAGCATCTATAATGGAGGTAAATAACATTTTACGCAGTGCTCATAACATTGCAATTTTTAAAAAAAAATGTAACCTAAAGTGTGTGTGTGTGTGTGTGTGTGTGTGTCTCCAGAAATACATATAAACACATGAGCAAAGCTACAGCCGTTAGTGAGGAGGCTTCATTTTGGTGAACGGGGTGAAGACAAGCCAAACTTATTATAATCGAGCAAACTTACCACCGAGATACTTAGATATTAATAAAAATGCACTTTCCAGAGCTTGAATCTTTCATTATGTGTCGTCAAACAGATTTGACACATGCCTTCATCTTAACTGGATGCATGACATCCCGTAATATGCAGCAGACTTTGTTTTTGCAGTGGACATTTTTTTTTTTTTTTTAAAAAGGGATCACGAGCAATGCCACAATGAAAGGACGGCTGTCCAAACAAAACGGTGTCTTGATTTAACAACAATAAGGATAACACGCTGACGATAAATAGGTATATTTACCACATTCACTATCTCAGTTTAGCATGTTAGCGTGCCGACATTTACTAATTCGCACTAAAAACGAAAGCACAGCCGAGTACTGGGTACGCGGACGTTGACATTTTGACCCGACGGTGGCGCTAGATGTAAAGTTAAGGGGATCACCAAAGTGATTACAATTCATCCTGAGGGAAACATGAACGTCTGCACGACATTTCATGGCGATCCATCCGGTGGTTGTCGACCACCACCAGCCCTCCTACTACGAGCCTAGTGACTGATATCTTTACTCAGTCTGAACACGGAACCTACCATCTGCTCAGGTAAGCGCAAGGGGTGAGTAACACACACAAAAATACACATTAACAAACAAAACAAATACAAAATGTAGCTATGGACACACACACACACACAGACATGAATGCATCAACTTCAACACAACGTCAGATTGAACCTTCTTTCAACCAGATGCACACCTGTTTGCACTTCGATGAAAGGAAATATTCAAGCACAATTTGTTAAAGTTGACTGATATATTTACTGACTGTGTGAAATCAAATGACACTTAAGTAAACATGAACATTTTTTTATTTTCCAGCCCTACTTTTGAGCGCCTCTTCGCTATGCGTTTAATAAGCACCAGACATGTCACCATCAAGATATGATCAATTAGCATGTGCGGCGCACACAATATGCCAGCTCATTCCAGCTAATGGCCGCCCCTGTTATCCATCTTGGAACCTTAATTAACT
Source organism: Enoplosus armatus (assembly GCF_043641665.1). Classification (NCBI taxonomy): domain Eukaryota; kingdom Metazoa; phylum Chordata; class Actinopteri; order Centrarchiformes; family Enoplosidae; genus Enoplosus; species Enoplosus armatus. Next base: position 25,242,788 of record NC_092186.1, on the reverse strand, counting down.
TACTGTTATAATTATGAATTATAGGTCAGACATGACTACACATGCATCATCTGACCACTAATGGAGAGTCCGAACTTCCGTTTTTTTTTTTTTTCTCCGTCTGCCGGACTGCTGCGTGGTGTTCACGAATGAGGGCAGAGATTGCCAACAGACTAATATCATAAACATGCTGAATTAACGTTTACACGCAGCCCTGCTGAGAATCACAGTACTGAACTGATTTAAAACACAGTTGCTCCAAGGAGGGCCGCGATTACAACACACGTTCAGTCTTCTTTTGATTTGCATCCTGGAAATATGCATTTGTGCAAGCATTCCCTCTACACATATCCAATAAAAGTGGTTACACACACACACACACACACACACACCAGTAGCTACAGCAGGCAGAATCAGACCTTAGGCTCTAAGCCTAAGAGACGAACGGGTCTGTTACCTGGCAACAACATGTAGCTTAACGATATGCTCCCTTCTCTTTGTTATTGCGCCTAACGGTGCCCCCAACTCACCAAATGTACCCCTAGCATATTGTTGACTGAGTATCAAAACATCAGCAGCAAGCTGAGAGGCATTTAGATTGATGCTATACCAAAGCCAGGAGGTGTTTCTTTAAGTAGCAGTGGAGAGGTAGAGTTTTCTGGAAGAACCAGCAAAGATACTCACTGAATATAATCATAGCAGGCTGTGGGGAGGCAGTGCAGCATTTGTAACATAGCTTGCATAAAGTTGTCATTGCCACGCTTGATAAGTAACAGTAAGTGATTCTGCCGTCAGTATCGATTGGGTTTGTAGATTTCTTTTTTTAAATTAATCAACCACCAAACGCGGATATGTTTACACATAAGTGAATTCTATTAATATGCGTATGGACGTGCCCGAAGAAGAATTCAGTTCGTGAGGCTATTTGTCCATGTAACGACGTGGTGAATGGTCACTGACTATGTAGATTTTGTCAAAGTCACATCGTAAAGCTGCCATTTGATATGTACACAGTTAGTTTTTGAAAATGAAATAAAAAATACATTTAAAGAATCCTCTGCATATTGGAAGCAAAATAGATTTCATGGCTTTGAATGTCCAAAATCTGTAATAGTTGAATTATTCTGATTACTAGACTAGCTATGTTTGCTTTAAAAACATGCATAAAGAATGATAATCTAACATGTCTGTGCTCAGATGAATCCACCACTGAGCGGCCATGCAGAGCGGCCATGTAGTGTGATTCTTTTTTTTTTTATATATATATTTATTGAGCAGGTAGTGCTCTCTAGTGGCCGTATATAAGGGTTGCACCCTCACTATTAGAGTCACAGCAGAATCCATCGGTTGAATCCTGACGATGACGCGCTGATAAATAACTCATAACCACACACACACACACACACACACACACACACACATAAGTCACTCTTTGAATGAATTGAACACCTGGATGAACATGTATGCACTAGTGCCTTCCACACCACTGTCTCTGCTGCTGATGTAATAATTGACTGACAGTTAAAATGTTAAAGATTCCTCATGTTTTTCCTGCGTCTCAGAGAGTCTTCACAGACGCGAGCCCTCCGGCAGGTTGGTGGCTCTCTCTGCCCGGTTGCCTTCAGCGGGACGCTTCACGTGGAGCAGGGTACACACACCTCTGACGGTGAACAGCAGGGAAATGGCGGCAAAGTACGAGGCGTAGATAAGAAACTGAAAAGAAATGCGAGGATTACTTGCACCTCGGATGACTTAGAAATGAATATATTCATCCCTTTTGTCCCTTGTGGTCGGTCTCCCTCTGCATGCTCACTGAATGCCCTTCAAACAGCATCATTCTGTTCTTGAGACTTTTTTCTTTTCATCAGCACTCGTAATTGTCTTTATCTCATTTATTTATTCAAAAATGCTGTTTCTTTTCTTTTCCCTTCTCCTATTTAGATTTTCACTCAATTTCCAACTTATACTAAATTTGACATATAAAGCACATGTCCGACATGGACATACAAATGTGCTCAAATCATCCCCCGAACTCCATGTATGACTTGTGTGCAGTGGCGTTACCTGCGAGGTGATGGTGAGCCGCAGAGACTTGGTGTTGATAACGACGGCGGTGAGGACGCTCTGGAGGACGGTGCCCACGAAACTGTTCATGCCGAATACCATCGCATAGTTGCCCCTGTTCAGCATCTTGGCTATCTGAAAACTGGGATATACATATGTGAAAAAAATAAAGTGTAAATGCGCTAGGATTCATTCAGTATTACTTAGTATTAGTTGGTAATTGTGCTGCTAATCTATACCGTATAACACGACTGAGAGGTTACAACTCTGTGAGGCTGACGTCAGCATGCTGTTGCGCTCAAAGCGACAATGTCAACACGCCGATGATTAGCTGTAGTGTTCACTTAGTTTAAGGTTCTGCTCATTTGCTAATTAGCATTAGCGAAAACATGTTAGCTTTGACACAAAGTGCAGCTGAGGCTGATGGGGATGCCATTCGTTTTGCAGGTATTTGCGCACAGATAAGAAAATGTTACGATGACGGCGCAAATGAAAGATTGAGGGATCACCAAAGCTGTCCCGAGGTGGACACGAATGCCTATACCAAACGTCCCGTCAAATGCATCAAAGCCACAAATTTCCACCAGTAGAACACATCGTCTGGGAGCCATGAATGTCTGTGCTAAATTCTGTGCCAATCCATCAATTCGATGTTGAGATATTTCACTGGATAAAGCACTTCTGGTGGCGCAAGACAAGTAAATGGATCACAGAAGTCATAGGATTCATCCCCTGGGGACATCCACCCAAAAGTTGTTGAGACATTTCACTTAAAAGTAAAAAAAAAAAAAGTGAGGGGATCACTGAAGTCAGTAGGATTCATCCTTCGGGGATCACAGACTTGTTTAAAACACAAAACATCTCGTCATGGCGGTGCATTATATATTCAAGTTCTTCTCAGTGGATTCCATACATCCATAATGCATTCTTACGTGCAGATGGTGGTGAGCTGCATGTAAACGGTTTTGAAGAGGAAGAAGCACGTGTAGCTGATCCAGATGTTGTCGGTCAGATCCATGAGGAATACAGACCCGGCGATGAGGAATGTGAAAACCCCCAGGACCAGTTCCCCCCACACCGACCACTCCAGAGACATGTGTCCCACGGCGACAGTGGCTGCAGCCCCTACAGGAAAACGCGACCTCTCTTGTGGGTCAGTGCATTACTATGAGGTAACCTCAGAGAGCAATACATACACTGTTTATCTACGAATTGATCCAATGTTTTAATTTAAACACACTGTGGGGGGGGGGGGGGGAAACGGGGTCAAATGTCCCTCCCTGCTCCTAATTCTTTCAGCCATTTTGATTGAAATTCTGAATTCGCCACAATACCAGACATTTAGTTGTGGAAATGAAATGAAACTCAACACAAAGGCGTCATGACATCACATCTGGGTAACAACAGAAAAATGACATGACAGTATCAGTCGCACGATAAAGAGAGAAAGTGGAAATGTGGAAGGTGTAAGATCATTCATTTTTCACATAGAGCTTAAATGGAATGGAAAAATGGACTGTGACACCATGGATAGGTGGCTCACAGAGTATTTGGACTTCCTATGGACAATGGAAGCAAGCATCAACAAGGAGGAGATTGTTTTAAAGAGTCAATAATATAGATGGACCCCCCTCTCTTTTGCATTAAAATCCTCAACGAGTATAAAGTGGTGTTTCTCATTTCAGCCACAGGGTGGCACAGTGCGGCCCTGATACATCACAAGGCTCCTTTCACCATATGGGAAGGAGTTATGAGGCCTTTATCCTTGAGGATGGACATAAAGTTGGGCTCCCCAGACAGTGAATCTCTGGAGCATTGATTATTTTAGGACACTCGCCTCCCTCTTTTCTTCTCGCTCTCCTTCCTACCATCCATTGGCTTTTGCCCCTTCGCTCTCCTTCGACTCTTCCTCTCCCATTACTTTCACTCGCTTGCTACACGTGGATCACAGGTTCTCCGTAACTAATTGCTGAAGGTTAAATGGAAACTAAACCACAGCGGCATTCAGTGAGGCGAGTGTAAATAGGGAAACCCCCTGAGTCCCCGGCAACATGGATCCGTTCCTGCAGAGCTCTTTATCCACTAGACTGTGAAGAGGGGCTGAGTATAATTGCTTCAGTCGTTTAAATGTGTACATTTCCTTTGATTCCTTGTCCATTCACGGCCAATCAGCGCTAATAATCCAACGTGGACACCACCAGGGCTGTGTATTTAACATGCACTTAATCAATCCCTCCGACTCTGGCTAGCAGAGGGGGGGTATATAGACATATGAGTGGAGACTGAATAATTAGGCCAGCTTCCATAGCTGTCAGTTGAAGGCTTAGCAAGGTCAGCAGGAGCCAGCTGTACAGCTTCATAAAGAAGGATCAATAATGCAGCAGGGCTCTACAGTATCTTCAAACAGCAGGGCTTCACGGTAAATATCCAATTTGTGCTCATATCTAGGTTGAATTGGACAAGTGTTTGTATTTCTTCTATAATTTAACCCATTTTACATCTGACAGCAAGAGGGTCATCTTGTAAAGAGGTCTTGAAAGTAACAATGCTTTCTGATGATCCTCTTGAACCAGAATAAAAATCCTGTCCCCTACAAATTATATTTATATAACATATATATATATATATATGTATATATATATATTTTATATTACTAAATTGCTGTGCAAAATCCGTTTTGGGTTAGATACTGGATAAGGAAACATGCCCTGTCGCATACTTTTGAATATTTAGCTAAGACGCTGCAGGAATGAGTCCTAAAACCAGGAAATGTGTTAGCATTTTTACACTTCCGGTTCCCTCGTCTCAAAGTCAATAGGTTTTTTGAATGGGTTTTTGGTTAGATACCCCCCACTCGTGAGTTTTGAAGCTTTTACGTGTCTTAAAAAAGGCAGTTGCTAACAAGTATCTGCCTGTATATCTATATCTATCTACACTCTCTTCAAAGTGAAGCTCAGTGGTGGTGACGTTGAAGTAATGCGACCTTGCTGTAGTTCCTTTATAGCCTCAAGGAATCAGAATCAGAAATACTTTATTGACCCCTGGGGGGAAATCACACAGTTGCAGGTGCTCCCATTAGTAGAGAAGTAGCCTAACGTTAGCTTTTTACTTCTGGCGATTCCATTTGCGCTTCAGAAATCATAAAAGTGGTGTTCATTAGTGAAGATTATCTGAACAAAACGTGTAAAGTATCATATACTTTTGTTTTGCCGCAGAGCTTATTTTCTGCAATAATCCAAAATCCCATGGGACAATCCCATTGGCTTGTAGTCGAGGGAACTGGGGCGACGCTAACTTCAGGGTTTGCCTACAAAAATACACCATCCCTGCAACACTCTATTGGGCCGATTCTGCAAAACACTGGATTCAAGAATAAATGACCAAAATTGATGCTGCAGCGCCCTGGTAGCTCACCGGGTAGAGCACGTACCATCCTTACTGCTGCAGATATCATGACGTTTAGTCCCAAGTGTGGTTCAAGCTCCAAAAACACTGGGTCCTATTTACCAAATCAAACTTTTTTTTTATATATATATATATATATATATATAGCGCCTTTCGTACTGTATTTCGATAGCATCTTTGCTAAGACTTCCCCTAACCTTAATAGCATCATCAAGTTTCACAGCGTGTACTGTAGTTTTGAAGGTTCAAACACAAGCCGCATGCACGTCGCACTGAACCATTTCCGTAACATGTGTGGCACAGCTGGGGGAAAAATATGTGACCTCATGGTGCATGGGGCTTTTCTATGCTGATTAGATAACATCATACAATATGTGTGCTGCATGTGGGCGAGTAAAATTTGAATTTGCACACATAGCTCCCGTGTGTGGCCTGAATCTAAACGGAAATATATTCAGCGTGCAGTTTCATGGCAAATTAAATGGAGAACCTTGGACATCCCTGATCTGGGGAATTGAGTGTCCTGACTGAAACCATGTTCTGAACACATTATCCATGGACATAAATATATGTTTGAAGTGCAAATGACTTGTAATTACTGCTTTAGACCACAGACAAATAGTTGCGTTGAGGTGCAATGTAACACCTTCTCCTTGAAAATCACACTGTACAAAACAATATCACTGAACATAACTCACTTTGTTCTGCAATACACATCCTGTTTTATCTTAATACTAATGAGCTACTACAAAATGTTGTTTTCAAGCTCCAGGACATACAGTTATTAATATGCGGAATATGAAAATAGCAAATTATGTTGTGCTTTTCTGCCATATTTTATCATGTTGGTAATCCATATTCATATTTTCCATATCGGTTTCCACCGGGTTTCTTTCCTCGGGGATGTTTTGCAAGTGTGGAACAGAGAAAATACAACAGGAATCTTTGGGGAAATATCAGACACGGGCCCTACAGCTTGACTGCGTGTTGGGCAGAACCATTTACAAGTGAAAGGCATACAGCTGGATGTGGTTTACACAGAGTAATTGCCTTTGGTTTCTGGGGAATACAGGAATGTATCAGCACTATAATCAATACAAGTGCACTAGCTGGATGGCAGCAGCTGCTATACCCATCTGGGGATGAGAGAATGCAATTAAATGGCCTAATTAATGCTGCTCCTATAGTCTGCCATGGTTTGGGGGTTGTGAAATACTGATAGTGGGAAAGGATTGCTAATTCCCTCTGTCTATTTATTCAATTATTTTATGGACGTCTAAAACATGCATAAGCTTTGATGGACTCGTTTCTACAAGAACCTGAACCAGTTCTGTCAAGCTAGATATCCGTCCGTTGCCATTCAGAATGAATCTGTTTTTTAGATTTTGCACGACTATTCCTACCGGGCCTGCAGTGACGGTGCAGAATCAAACTGTCGAGCATGTGAAATGTGGGAGGTAGCGACGTTTTTTTTCATTTGAAAAATGAAATACCACGAATAATCAATGGCGGAAAGAAGTATTCAGAGCAGTAGTTTGACATTTTGGGAAATATCCTTATTTGCTTTGGTTAACTGAGAAGATTGATACCACTCTTGTGTCCGTCCGGTAAATGTACGTTCCAGCCAGCAGCCAGTTAGCTTAGCATTGCATAAGGACTGGAAACAGGAGAAAACAGCTAGCCTGTTCGAGCCATTTCTTTGGCCAGAAAGCAGGAACCTTCCTGAAGTCTTGCCAGGAAACCAGTGGAGATTGATATTGTTTAATTATTACGTTATTGGATTAGTGTTACTGATGCACGTCCATTACCAGCGTTCTAATGTTGTAGCTGGACCAAGTGGCGCCAATTTGAACTACTTTTACATACTTGTGGATAGTTTAATCAGCGCATCATGTTTTACAGGATGTTCATATGTCTTGTATGTGAAAAATAACCGCTAACTGTCAAAATTAAAGAAGCTGAGTAAGAAGTACAATATTGTCTTCAAAATGTAGTGGATTAGCTGCTCAATGCTCCACTACGTTTACCAAACGGTTCTAACTTTGTCTGTCTACTGTTTGGTGCTTGGCAGGCAGAACAAGTAGCAAAAATATGATAGAACGCTCCATAAAGCTGAGGGGAACTGCAGGGTCGGGTGATAATTTGTTGTGGGTTCCTCACTTTCAGAGACCTCTTCCATATTACATGCAGTCATTCGACCCGTTGTTCATATAAAAAAATGTAGATTTACTGCTGGATGGAAAAGATCCAAATTACTGTACGAATTGAAATCATATCGAGGAAGCAAAAACAAATCTGTGGTGCATTAGTTACCTGACAATGTGCTGATGGCGTCCACCCCTCCGTTGTAGGCTGTGAAGTTATGGGGCTGCATATATACCCAGAGGAGCTGGACGTAGCCCGTAACCTGGTAAAAGCCGCATCTCCCTGCAGCTGCCCATATGCAGAAGAAGAGCACAGCCGCAGAGGAATAACATTTCTTACAGTCCAGTATGAGCCTCCTGAGCATCCTCCCAACCTGCTTGCCGGCCGCCACGCTCTCCACCCAAATAGAGAAGCCCTGGCTTTCAGAGTTGTGAGTGTCCTCACCTGAGCTTCCCTGTTGTGCAGAATCTGTTCCCTTAAGAAATAAACTAGCCTTTGGCATGGGCAGGAAAAAGGAGGTGATTAGCGACACAGACACAGAGATGAGGGTCAGAAAAGCTAAGCAATACAAGGACACCCCGCCCAAAGACACAAGCAGCTGTGCCAGCAGGGCGCCCACGGCGTAGCCTAGCAGTATGGCCCCCCTGACATAACTGGTCACTCTCTGATAATAGCTGGGCTGCACCACGGTGTAAATGTAGGAGAAGTAGGCTACATCTGCTGCCGTGGCAATGCTGTAGCAGAAGAGGGCCAACTGAGCCGAGTGGACCCCCGAGCCAACAAGAACCAGCAGAAACGCCGTGACATAGGTGAGCCCCTGGAGGATGATTACAGGCTTGTACCTGAGGAAGTCTGTCACCAGGAGGACCGGGACGAGGAGAACCAGGCTGGAGTAAGTCCACACAGGATACACCTGTCTGGTCACCTGGACGTGGAGGAAGGCAGACAAGAGGCCTAATTATTTAATATTTTTAGAAAATGATCCCTACCTGCAAGAGTATCTGTGAATCTGCGTCAGTGGATGCTTCAACAGTTTTGCGAGGGAGTAAGGAAGCAAGAAGAGGCGACAGGCTGCTCACGTCCCAACTCCTCAACAAGGTAAGCAACTTCACCGCGTCCTACTGTTGGAAAACCAGCATGAAATCAAATTGCGGTTGCAATGAATATTGACTTCTCTCTGAATTATTCATTTTTTTTATTAATTATGAGTTTGTTTTGCCCGCACTACGAACAGACAAGTAAACAAGCACCGGCTGCTCCTCCACTGTGGAGTAACTGTACTGTTACCGCGGTAACCGCAGGACCGTCACCTTAAGAACAGCAATTGTAAATAATGGTTTGATATTGATTCATCTGTCCCTGGAGGATTGGTCCGAATTACTTTGGTGTTCCCGTCTGTTTTGCCCTTACCGATGAGTAGCAACATCCTTTTTTCCGTGGACTCAGTCAGAAGCTGCTGTAGCGGTTGCTGGAAGCAGCTAACGGAACATTTCTCTTAAGGGTTGTCATTTCTGCAAAAGGTGCGAGTGGGCATGAAGACAGACTGAAATGGAGACGGACATGTTGGAAAAAACTTACAATTAAGAGAGAAACTGGACTAGCTACTAGCAGGTCAACGGCTGCAGCTGAAGTCATTCTGTGAACGAAAGCAAGGCAAAACTTTGTGCTGGGAAGCGTTCAGGCTTTATGTCTTTTGCCCCGTGAGTGAAAACAGGAATATATCAGGTTGGTAGTAGTCCCTAAAAACAACTACAATATACACTTTGTAGCGCATCTTGGCTTTTTTTTTTAAGTCTCTGTAGCGTCAAACGTACTCTGTTGGTGTGGTTGGAACAGGAAATTGAATTTGTGAGTCCTGTGCTTTGCTCACAAGCTTAGTTAATTTCTACGACTTAACGTATAACATCTCAGAAGCCACTCAGGACCAGACGTTGAAAAGGTAATTTGCATCGCACATGGCTGAGCATCAAATGAGTGCGCCTCGAGTGTGCCTGCCAGAATTTGTGGGGAACAAAGCGGCTCTCGTCCTGCCGTGTGCATCGCAAAGTGATTGTCATTGCGGAGGTGTGAAGGACCCCCATTTAGTTTTTTTTCTCCTTAATGCCTCCATGTGAGGCGGGTGACTGTCAAGGCTCTCCTGTTCTCCCCCCAGTCTGTACCAAACTTTACTCCAGGAGAAGAGATGGACAATATATATTAAACTCCTGGTTTACTATTGTACTTTTGAACCCCCCCCCCCCCACCCCCACATATGACATAGCATGACATAGCATGAACATGACATAGTAGGCTACTTGTAAAAAATCGTTGAGCAGTGTTATTCAAAATATCATCTCTAATTTAAACTGACAGTTTACAGTAATATATTATATAATACATAATATAAGCATATTCATAATGGTTTATGATTCTATTGACATTTACATACATATTCATTAATAACGTATTACATTGAAGCAACTGGTTACTGTTGAACAAATATATTCATGTGTACATTTTGGATGTACATTCTTTTATACATCCATTATTTGGTTATGTATGCTTTATATTCATATTTGCATTATTCATATTACGTGTATCAAAACAAATCTAATAACCTAGGGCTTCCATCACTGTACCGCTGGCTACATATCTCATTTCATAGATCAGTAGCTCACCTGCTCGGTGGTGAGATTCTTGTAAGTTCCCGTGAGGAACTCCGTCAAGAAGGGCTCTATGGGCCTCATCATGGAGCAGAAGCCATAGACGCAGAGCAGCACAGTGGGGCCCACCCAACCAGCGCGGCAGGGCCCGCGATGGTCTGCCCGGCAAGGCCTGCTGCCACACTCCCCGCTCCAGCAAAAAGCCATCGTTCCTCTCCGGGCTCCCCGGGGACGTCTCGCCCCGCGTCCGGCGAGAGCGCAGTCTAATTTAGTTTAATCTGTTGAGATATGGAAGCCCCAGATAAGGGCCAAGGTGAGCCTGACTGTGAACACCGAGTCACCTGCTTTGCCATTGTTGTTCCCCTCCTCTGAAGTTTCCCTGCGTGAGGCTGTGAGTGAAGACACATTAAGATGAAATATGAGGTGGCGAGCCCCTGGGGCTCCAGCAGGTTATAATAAATACTGTCTCCTCCTCTGTCTTTATACAAAACACCCTCATTCCTGCAGATATTGAGTATGGGGTGGAAGAAGTGCAGAGGAATGAGTGTGTGTGTGTGTGTCTTAGTGCAGGTGTGCACCATGCTGCCCCCCCCCCCCCCCCCCATACACACACACACACACACACTCAGACACAAACAGTGTGTACATACCGTGTTCCTGTTCAGCTTCTGCCATCATTAGCCAGTGGAGTCCAAAACAATGCGAGTATAATGTATATATAATGTTTCAACACTGTTTTGATCCAAGAAATAAGAAATAATAATAAAAAAAAACCCTGCAATTTTACAAAAAGACAAAAAAAAAGCATCTTCTTCAGGCTGCTAAAAATAAAAGAATGAACAATAATAATCAGATAATCTTAACGTCCGGCGCTTTGTCTTTGTGACTGTCATAAATAACAAGTCTGTAACTTTGGGCGGCTTGGCAGCGAATTCTAAATACTCAGGGAAAGAAATAAGCAAGGCAATCATTCCCGAGACGAGAGAATTACTGCAGTCTGTAATTTAAAATATCCAACGGCGAATTATGACTCACCAGCGGGGTGTCAACGGAAAAGCTCTGCCTCAGCTCAAACTGTCAGTCCATGACTTAATTCTCAACATCAAGGTCACTGGCCACTGAAATATTACTCATATTCATGTATTTGGCGCTTCTAGTTTAATGTTGTGAGGTTTAAGAGTACGTGTGTTCGGTGGCTATGGCTGAAGGGAGCAGACGCAGAATTCAGTTTGACCTCTTCACTGTCAAAGCACAACCGTGATACAGTTTCTACTAATATTTTGCTCCATTCCGTTCTACTGAGTAATGTTCCCTTCGGGGCAGTCATCAGCACATGTTGTAGGACCAGCGATAGGAAAGGTCAGATGGTCGTCACTTTCATGTACAAGGCGCCGGGCACGCCTGCGTTTTCAGTCACGCAAACAGCCGCCGCGTCGGTGTCGCGGAGGTATTTAACACCCGTAGTCCGACTCAGAGCTAATGGCACCAGATCACAGGATAGGATAACCCTGTGACCCAGAAGCTGTCTTTGTATCCCGCTGATGCGTTAGTTGCATTTTGATGGAAAACTGCCGCTTCCATTGTTGTTCGATCGCAATGTTTGTTTTTTTTTCTTCCAGTGATGGGGAGTGCAGCTTTTCTGTGTGTGGAATGATTCGGACGGCATTATGCTTCTCTCATATAAACAGTTAGTAAACCCGAGTTTTTGTAGGAGACGGTGTTTGGATATAGGTTGGCTTTAGTCCCAACTGGGGAAGACCGGGCACCTTAACTACGGCAAAACGCTGAAGTTCGACTTACAGCTATTCCTCTGAGGGACTTTGTCCTTGTATTTGTGACTGTTTGAAGTGTCTGTTGATTGTTACCTGAGTCTGACTCGTCTTACTCTGATCATCTTCTTTTTTTTTTTTTTCCTTTCTCCAAAGCGATCTAATGCGTAACTTCATATAACCCGGAGAAGTGCCTCACTTGTTTCTCAATGCACTCACTTCCTGAACTGTAGCATGATCTTTCATACACTTTTTTGGATTGCTTATGTTGCTACTTGCACCATGTATAGTTGGGAAAATGTTTTTTTTTTTTTTCAACCTGCTTTATTGTAGCTTTGGAAGAAAAAAAAAAAAACATATTCAAACTCTTGATTTCTTCTTGATGTCTTCCGCTATGCCAACGTTCCTGTACCCTGCAATAACGGTAGTAGTCGTCTGGCAGTATACATCAGTTTCAACTGTGCCTTACAAGTCGACATATGTATTTAACAGTATTACCAAACAGCTCTCTTTCCCAAGACATCATCAAAATAAATGACAACAAATGAAAATAACATTGACACGGCGCGACTGCAAGATGCTGTGCCAACCCTCGTCCTACTCTCCGGAACTCATTACGCTCTTAATCATCTCTGACCTGCAGTCTCATTCCTATTAATTTACAGCAGACGGAGACGGACCTCGGTTTCGCATTTTGAGGAGCCAGACTACCTCGCGTTCTTTTCCCTTCCTCTGTAATATTCTCCAGCCTCTACTGAGGCCGAAGTGATGATCAAAAGGCGTCTGCCTCCCATTTCCCCTTCCTTTCCATCTGCAAGTTCGCGGACAAAGATAGATGAGATTATGACAGCTCGAACGGAGCGGGGGACTGTGGGAGGCAATGGCAGGTAAATGTCTGAAAGTGCCTGCTGTGCGCAGCAGGGCCAAATGGAGCTCAGCATGGCGAAGGACATCTAAAAAGGCTCATGGCACCGCGTTGCTATGTGTCACTCGCACCAGCTCGGGGGGGGGGGGGGGGGGGAAATTAAAATCCTTCCGTGTGGAATTTGATTTTGGGGTTGAACTTGGGGTGCCGAGATTGGCGCTTTGTCGGGTAAGCTCTGAAATGCCCTGGTTGACCCTGCTGTGAAACAAGGAGTTTGTTCCCCGCAATCAACCCTCTCCAAACAACCTAACTGCAACAGCACGGCAAAGACTTTCACCTTTGTCGAAGGGAAATCCTTTACTACATATTTTGTCCTCGACAGCGTTGCACTTGGGTTATTCAATCACCCGCCTGTGGCCACGGCTAATATTTCAATTAACCCAGTCATCCTTTCTTCATCGCAACTTCTGAATTGCAGCATCTGACACAGTGTTGAAAGCCAACCCAGATGCATTGATTCCTTCACACAGACCAAACCCTTCTTCCCACAATCCCTCCCTTTTTTTTTTTTTTTTTTTTCCCCCCTTCCTCGCTGGCAAATTATATGAGGCTGCTGCCGTCAGGAACCTGAAACACATGGTGTGTTTGAGGGGGGGGGGGCGCGGGTGGGGTGTATTGAGGTGTTGGCGAGGCTCAGATAAGCATATGTGTGCAGTTGTTTGGCTGCGAAACAGAACTCCCACTGTGCCGAGCTGATAAGACGTGGAAGTTCGATGCGTTTTTTTGTTTTCCTTTCTTTCTTTTTTTTCCCCCCCCAGCCTCCGTTATGGCCCTTGTTGATTTCACTAGACAATGACTTATAACTTATGACTTATTATAATGCGGTGGCTGAAGCAAGTCTGGTTCAGACAATGAAGACAAACACCGTATAATCCACTTACATGCTCTTTTTTTCTTTTCTTTAAAGTACTAGAATTCACATATGGCACCACTTCACTTAGACTTTTGATGTAGTTGTCATTTGCCTATTCATGGCTGTACGTCTCCACACCAATTTATTTACAAATAGTCTACCAAATGAGTATAATGTTAACTAAAATGCAGTCATGAAATGTTGTTATGATTAGAGTTTGAGTATGTACGTGGTTCAATTACCAGAAGCCAAGTGATGCGCAGTGACCCTTACCTTGCACCCTATTTTAAACCAAACACTATGCATTCACACATCATAGACTACGTTTCACTATATTCCACCAAATAAAACATTAAATGCATGACACAGTAAGTTGCACACCAGCACAGGACTGTCTTAGTAATAAAGTAAGTCCTTATTTAAGAGTGCATTTCATTCCAATATACTGGATTGAATTGGTAAACATCCAAATGCACATCTTTTTGAGTGCATTCCAGTGGTAAGACTGAGAACACAGTGTTCAAACACCATGCTGTAATCATCCCTCTGACGTTTTTTTTAAGGAAGGACTCTGGTCCAGAAGCACGACAGCCTGTCATAATGAATAACCCCTGCGACACTAGATGGAGCTCTTGCTTCATCGTACACCTGTAACACCACTCCTCATCTCTGTGATGCAGGGTGCCCATGACACATCCCTGACAATTTTGGCAGTCTCAGGCTCGAGACTCGTGAGAGCCGCACGAAGAACAGCCCATGATTGACGGGCTGATGGACAGACAAACTGCGAAAAACCTCAAAACCAGCTGTCCTTGCCATGCGGCCATCTGCCGCTTTCCATCTAATTGGATGATGAGTGCTTTGATTGGAATGTGGGCTTGATTGCTAAATATTTTGTCCCCATATGTTTTGAATCATCTTTAGGCTCTTTATTGTTTCTATACAGCAGCAGCTAGATGTAGCAGAATTAGTAATAGCACTGGCAGCACAAGCAGTCAATAGATTATAGCTGGAGCTGACAACAGCTATCTATTGACATGCTTGCAGTGAAGATATAACTTGGTCCACAGAATCATATAAGGTTCTGCGTTGTTGCTTTACAGCTAAGCCCCTGACATTTTGTTCACTCAACCATGGGGTAACATTTCCTGACACTGAGAGATATTGTAAAGATCCAGGATTTCACAGGGTGCAGTATTCACCTACAGGAATGTGGAGGAAAAAAAAAAACATGCTTTATCCTCCCAACTCTGACCAGAATCTATAATATGATGGACACCTCTGGATGTCTGGACATCGTTGCTATGATCAATACCAGAAAAGATATGATTCATATAGTAGAACCAATTTGTCACAGGGGCAAAATCCTGTTTTTCCACTGTCAATGAGATGAAAAATGAAAAATAACCTTTTTTCATCATGGAGTCTGGTATAGCACTGTCTTTGGCAGCCCTGCTGAATAACGTAAATATTTTCTTATGACGTGCATAAATAGGGGATCTCACTTTCCAATGGAAACACTGTCACACTAATGACTCAGGCTAATTACTTACTGTGGACAGCCAAGCAAATCAAGAAATATGGTAACATTATGTCGCAGTGCCTGTAGGAATCAACTCCGATGAATGTGGTGAAAAAAAAACGGAGGAATTCAAATGTCACTGAATATCAATACATTAAAGGCACTGTTAAGCTCACAAGGAGCTGCTTCCGATCAACACTTCACATTTGAGCCAAGTGGACCTATGGCTGTCAGCGCTGAACCCAACCCTGTGACATTTAAAATTGGAAACAAGGAAGGTTTTCACTGCACCATCGCACAAAATGACAGTAATATCTCCAGGTGTGTGTGACAGGGATGATAGCAGTTGTTAGAATTTCTGGCATTCAGAGCTCAACTCTCTTCACCATACTTGTTGTTTTTACTTTTAAAAGAAGCTCTCTGCCCATTCAATTCACTTACCAGGTGATTCTACCCATCGTCATGGTGGCTAAGCTAGACTGGGCAGGGAAACACCTTAAACAGCACACAAGCCCCAACTATCAAGTATTTTTGTTTTAGATTAAATATCGTACTCATCGTTTACGCCAGTGGTAGAGAGTGCAAATAAGACGATAACTAAAGCTAATTCTTTCTTAATTATTAAAAGCAAAAGCAGTTCATTAGGATGCTAGGCACTGCATTGGAATGTAAACAAGACTAAGAGGTTGCAGCCATGCTAGCAGCCCTGTGAGGCTGTACTTAAACACTAAATGCTAACATGCTCACAATAAATGGTAAATGGACTTCACTTATATAGCGCTTTTCAACTTTCACGCTCCCCAAAGCGCTTTGCAGATCTGGTCTCGTTCGCCCATTCACTCACACATTCACACCCCGATGGATGCCCGGCGCCTTGCACGGCAGCTGGGTCGCCGTAGCGACGTAGGGTTCAGCGTCTTGCTCAAAGACACTTGGGCAGGACACTACCCTGCTCTACCTCCCGTGCGGCAGTGCTAACCACTGCACCACTGTCAAGTTTCATCCCCGAACACGTGCAGCTCCACTTGAGAGGCATCGATGCGTCTACTCAAAAGGTGTTTTAACTGGATTCCACTCGAATGACCAACCAGCCTGCTTTTTTTTCTCCTTTTATTTCCCAAGGTTATAGTCCCCCATGCCACCCTGCAATAACAATGCTAATATGCAGATCTTTAGCAGGTATAACGTTTACCTTGTTCACCATCTTAGTTGAGTGTGTCAGCCCGCTAACACATGCCAAGTAGCACAAAAGTAAGTACAAACAAAGCACAGCTGACGCCGAAGGGAATGCCATTAGTTTTGCAGGTATTTGGCCATAAACCAAAAGTACTGAACAAATAAACATTTTGATCCAATGGTGGCGCTCGAGGAAACATCAGGGGATCACCGAAGTCAGAAGGTGCCATCCTCTCTGGACCATGAATGTCTGTACACAAATGTAATCCATTCGTCAGTTGTCGAGTTTCGGGGGTCAAAGCTCACCTTGGCCGCAAAACCTGGTGGAAAAACCAAGGAAGGAAAGCTAATAGAAAATAATGGCCCTGCAGTGCGCCATGTTGTTCACAGGGTTGTTCATCTCTCTTGCGGGCTACCAAAGCTCCAGAGGATGATTCCTTGTGAAGGAAGAGACACGTTCTGGTCCTACAGAGGTCACGTATGACTTAATACCACTTTAACAAGTCCTAAACAGATAAATGAATTTAAAAAAAAACCCCGACCCAATATGGCAATATTCATGCCAGTTAAACCATATCTATTAGAAGCCAGGCATTAAAACTCATTAGGGCTCGTTTGGAAAGGATGGGAGGTCTTTGGCACCAATCAATCAAGGTCACTGCTAAGATGATGCCATGCCATTGCTGGAGGGCTCTTAGACTGATGAGTGTCAGCGGCTTCTGGTGATCGCTGGAGGGCTTATGTTCCCCTCACTGGGCTCCCCCCTCCTTCCTATCCCCCCTCCTCGCAGACGAGTCCTGTTCTGACAGAGAGAGCTGCAGGAGGAGGAAGGAAATAAAAGCTGACATATCAGCACCCTCTCCACATCTTGTCAGAATTGTCCTCTTTTGCCCCCGATCCAATATCCAGAACCTCTTGTTCTCTTTTTCCTTGCCCTCTTTCTCCGTCTGTCTAGTTCCCATTCCTACAGGCTGCTTAGGCTAGCTGTGAAGACGCTTGCCTTTCATTAGCTCCCTGTGTGTGTGTGTGGGTGGGGGCGTGCATGTGTGCAAGCATGCGTGAGCGTGTGTGCATGCAATATTTTACACTTTGAGTCCTCCTCGACCAGTAACTTTCCACCCTTTGCCGCCTTAATTCCTCGCTTTTATTCTCTCTGCATCTTGTTTAAAGTAGTAGTAGATCCAGATTTGTGGGGGTAAATGTGGCAGAGGAGGAGAAGGAGGAAGAGGAGGAGGAGAAGGAGGAAGAGGGGTATAAGGAGGAGGAGGAGGAGGAGATTAGCTTAACAGTTATTTGGCGTGCTGCTTTTTTGGTTCTGAGCACCACTCAGCCTTCCGTTTGACAGCTCTTATCCAGATCCTTCAGGGTGCTTCCTTCCGCAATCAACTAATCATATTCTTTACAGTGCTGTCTTTTGTGAGACTTTCCCTATTTTTGGCTCACATCCGAACAGGAAACAGTACTTGGTGCTCGTCATTTGCGCGGTGATTTAAGAGCCGTAAAAGCTCAGGCAGGATTTGAGTCTCGACAATAAATGAGATAATTGCTACCACGAGCAAACATTAAGGGGAATTGACCTCCCTCCCCTATGAACGAATGAGATGGATAGATAGATCAGTTTGTGACCTTTTCACACACGTGAAGACCAACAGATCCTAATGACACTGGATGCCTCGAGAAACACGGATTGTTAATTTCAACCTCTAGGCAGTGTTCCCACCAAATGTGCCGCTTTGTGTCTTTTCTTTTAATCGCCGTTCCCATTAAGCCTTATATGTTAATGGGAAACATTAAAGAAGAAAGGGAAAGAAATGAAAAGTCCAGGGCAGACAATCAACAACCGCGCTTGATTCAGGAATTAATTATTCTAACGAAAAAGCAGGAAATCCACTTTAAGGTCAAACCAAGCTACCTGCGGATTCGTTTGGTATCGGAAGTCACGCTGTTTGTTATTAATACGTTCGTCTGAGAGGGGCGGTGTGCCAAATGCTACTTTCTAACGACCTTGCCCATCAAGTTACCCTCATGTCGGTGCTCTCCCTTACTGAGATCGCCTCATCATTAATTAGTGCTGTATTGTTGGCCACCTGAAAATAGCAAACAGCCAATTGATCCTCCTCCAACACATAGATAAAGAAAAGATATTGATGACTCACAGCACTCCTTTTTTAAGGTTTTCATTTGAATGTTAGCAAGCTAGGCTAAGTAGCTATCGCTTTCTCGGGTCCTCTGAAATGTTGAAGGCTGCAAAAAAAAAAAACCCCCGCCATATCTATAACGTTCGTGGGATATACAATTATGATGCGCTCTAGTCTAATAGCGCACCAACAGAAGTTGACAGTGGCGTCTCAAAGCATCGCTTTACTCCAACTTTTAACACACCTAAGTTCCTTTCAGACAGAGGAGAAATATCAAGGCACAGTTTTAATGCGTGTATATACCTTCACCGCTCCGTGACAGAGACTCCCAACTCACCGACGATAGAATCCCTCATTATGCCACGTCTCTGGGACTTCTTGACTCGTGAACAGGAGCATCTGCGCCGCTGTCAACACCGAGGTGCTCCTTCGACAAAGAGGAAGAACTCGGTATGAACTTTGTGAACTTGTAAAATGTTGCTTTGAACTTGTGCACCACTTACAGCCGCGCTAACAGCTCTGAACCAGAATACAGACTTCATACCCTATGCTCTTCTTCAGCCACCTTTTCCATCTTTTCTAATTAATTCTCTGTGGAGCCTCACACCTGCGGGGGCCGGACCAACTCTGCTCTCTTGTTTCTGGCTACGGGAGACAGTAATAGATAGTTCGCCTATACAAAAAAAAAAAAAAAAACTGTCCCAGGTCACGAGGATGGAGGACGTTATAGGGACTCTGAAGCTCACTTGTAAGGCCATTTTCACAGTGTGTTTGTTAAGAGTCCTGAGTTCGATCGACCCTGCTGGTCTGCTTTCTGACTTCCTTACTTTTGTTCTGATCTGGTGGTCTTGTTGTTGCTGCAAAAACCTTACTCAACGCGGTGGTTCCTTGATTATGCCGACAACTGGAGGAAACCGGACAGGCAGCTGAGTCCATGCGAAGCGTCATTCAGGTAACTAGAGATTTTTATTAGTCGGCTGCTCGCAGTTCAGTGCCATTCATCCCCAGGCATCATCTGATGAATAGCGCTTCTGCGGTCGGGCTTACGTTGAACAGTGGCCATCCATCATGATGAAAGGGAGTTAGTTTCCCTTGAGTGAATTAACTAGCTGGCTAGCCAGCCGGCCAGCTAACGTTAATTCCATCCATCCAATGGTAAACTAAGTTGAAATGATTTTCTTTCAATCCAGTTTGTGTAAAAGGTTGAAATTCACGAGAGAGGAAGAGCAGGTGCTGCCCACTGTGCCCAGGACAGGATTAGCATGACGCCCCAGTGCTGAAACGGACCTGATCCAGTTCAAACTGTAATTACCACGGAGATAGAAGTGTTCTTTGGTAATTACAGTGGAACCTGTCGGAGCCTGTAGGCTCGATTTAAACACCGAGCATACGACACACACATTTTTGCTCACGTTTACGTACAGTCTGAGACACACTTCTACGACTCAAATGAAATGATGAAATAAAAACACTTTGGCAGGAGGGGACAAGTGAGGAGTCACAGAGAGTGAGACAGTGTCTGTGACGTGAATTTCACTACATGTAACCTGACTCTCATGTATTACTGCTCGACAGATCATTTATGCCACTGCCCACTGACATGGTTTTAAAGCTATTGCCAAACGTATTAAAATGCACATATTTAGATCGGGGAAATCAGACTTTGCAGCGAGCTCAGTTTTTAGACGTGAACCCGAAAGGACTGCTTGTGGTCGAAACAAGTCCGTGAAGTTTTTAAAGAACTGGAAAACAAGATAGTAGTGTGCAGGTACTTTTTTTTGAATTTTTTTTTTTTTTTATGAAATGCAGACATGACTTCATCTCCTGCGGGAGCATGGATTGGATTCTCGCTGTTCTCACGTGTAGCGTACCGCAGCTCGACTGGAACTGATCTCACCTGGTTCCAGAAAAGGCGCTTACGTTAACCAGTGTTTTTAGGCACACCTCACCCAGATTCAGACGAAACTGACAGCCTGAAAGCGCCCCGAAAATTTCCCCCCCTCAAACTGCTGGATGAGGATGCCACCTTGGCTGCTCTCGCTCGGCGCCCCGTTGTTTCTGATTGGAGGCCTAAGAGCCGAGCCAACGAAGCGAAGCGTCTCGTTTGATCTGCCAGGGCCCTGTTCCCTCATCCAGGCTGAACAGTGTGAAACATGAAGGCGAAGCCAAAAAAGACATCTATAATTAGTGAGTAAGTTAGACCTCACTTCTCTCCAGCGCCACTCTCAGCTGGCCAAGACCCCCAGTATAAACACACACACACACACAGTCACTCACACCCACTGTGCCCACCGCCTCCCACTTTAAGATTCATCCAGACTCATAGCTCTGGTTTGTAATTGCCTCACAAGCCTGGTTACTGAGAGCCAGCCTATTAGGAGAGCACCGGAGTGGAACATAACATTTTCAGTTTCAATTAGGTCTGTGAGGGCATACATAATGCACGGGGGAGGTTTGGCCCCCTCGGAGTGGTGAACTGACGAACTCATGTGGGGAAACGACGCGGCAGTGGTCGAAGGACCTGAGCTGAGCTGACTGTTTGTGCTGCATATGGCTGTAAGATTTGTCAGCCTTAAGTGAATTAGTGTGTGCTCGTTGGAATGGAAAGTTTGGAGTGAGCATTCGTGAGTGTGTGTGTGTGTGTGTGTGTGTGTGTGTGTGTGTGTGAGTGTGAGTGAGAGAGAGTGGCAGTAAGCTATAAAATAGAGGAAATTGCACCAGACTGAATTATCTGAGTTACACTGAAACCCGTGAGGCTACAATTACCCGCTGTGGATTTTAGCTGAGGTGCAGCAATCCCAGCAGATTGGGACCTCTTTTTGCCGCGTGACGCGTCTTCTCCCACCTTGTGATGCGCGCTGCTGTGCACTTCAAAAAAGGCAGAGAGAGTAGGATCTGTCGGCTGCGGCTTGTGAACGCAGCATTCGAAGTCGGAATACGTTTGTGTTGAACGGTTCTACACTGCACTGAATTACACCCGACACAGGAACGGTCCAACGGTGGCTGGGGGTTAGTAACGGGGCGCGCGTGTGTGTTTATTAATTACAGAACTTACAGACTTATTATGGTGCTTATAGACGCCTAGTTTTGTACTGAACTGAACAAACCAGCAACAGCCTTTATATGCAAGACAATCACAAGCAGTGACTAATGTGACTAATTTGAATGGTGCCACATTGGGAGATAGAGAGGGGGTGACACGAAGCGAAGGGCCCCCAGGACCACTGCAGCAAGGACTCAGCCTTTGTACACGGGACACCTGTTCTACCAAGTGAGCTACAGGGAACCCCAACCCCAACCAAGAGTTTGAAGTATTTGAGTATCAGAATCTTGCCATAACCTTGATCCCCTTAACTAGCTTTAGTTGCCTATGCTTTGGTGCCTATTTAACCGTAAATTACCAGTACTGTCGTTGAATTGCTTAGATATTATACAATCAATTAATGGGGGAAAAAAAAAAAAAAAAAAGGTATTAAAGCTCACAAATATTACTGTTTAACGTAGTAGTTTAATATCAACGCTGTCTCCTTCATGCTTCTATCTCTTATTGTCTCTTTCCTCTGGAGTGCACCCCCTTTTGGTTCCTCTATTAATGAGTGCGTCCCTCAAATTAGAAGCGCTTGCATAAAGTTTTATAGACTTGACAAGACAGATGCTCTGATTAAATCGGAGTGTCTTGCGGCCCTCGGTGCTCAGAGGGTTTCTGCTTCCCCTTTTGACATCGCGCGCTCTCGGGCCTCCAACCTTCATATATCTGTGCCATCTTCTCCTCCTGCCAGTTAACTAACTTCGCAGCCTCTGAACTTCCTGGCTTTCCTTCACCTTCCAGTCCCTTGCAGCCAAAAGTCTTGTTGGAGTGGAGTGTTCCAGAGACTGTCTCCCGCTCACTCTCGCGTTTCATTTCTTTCTTCTTACAAACATGATGCATCAGCCTGCAGCAGTGTCGAAAACCTGTATAAAGCTTAGCAACAAAGTGAGAGTTGAGCCTGTGCCCACAGTGGTTCGTTTGTTACCTCTGTCACATATGTTTCTAACGTTTATATATAATTCCTAATATGGTGATTTATGATGTTAATACACTACGAAATAGGGACAGTCTTGAGGGACCTCTGTGACGTACGAGGCGAGGATCGTTTGACCAAAGGAAGGTCACTGAGTGAGCAACAGTGCTAGCGAGCTAGGCTACGCTATACTTAACATACGACAGGCTTACAGTCACATAATTAGCTGTCAGAACGATTACATTGCTATCACTGTTATTGACCGCAGGTTCTAGTCAGTGTTATTTTGTGTATTTAAATGATGGTAAAGTGGTCTTATCAATTGAAATTGGAATGAAAGAGACTGAATGAATTTGTTGTCTTATACTTGCGTGGAAAGTGTATCACTTGGGCATTTTGAACAGAGCTTTGCTGGACTAGCAGCCAAATGAAATTCAGAAAATGTTTAAAAGCTCCCATGTTGTAGAACATGGGGGGGGGGGGGGGGGGGGGGACTGAGGGGGTGCAGGGAGGGCCAGGAGAAGATACATAAGGACTTTTTTTTCAACTGTGTATCATGCAAAGCTGCTCTAGTGGAGCCCCAGAATAAAAATATAGGGCTGAAATGAGCATGATACGGGACCTTTAAGTTTCCAGAGTTTCCAAACTCAAATGAATAGAGGTAAGTTTGCATGAATATTCATCAAGGGTGTATTGCGATGTCACTCTTTGGAGAGAGTTTGCTACCAGTCTTTTTTTAGCCCCAGTTCCGCCGTAAGTTTTACATGTAAAAAATGTTGTATTGTTGACATATATTGACATATTAAAATCAAAGAAATAGGGAAATAAACCCTAAATAGACTCATTTTTAAGTGTTTTACAAAGTTTTTAAGTTTTAGAGCCGTCAGCCGCACAGACTAAATACACCCAGGTGAGGAAGTGATGAGGGACAGGTGTAACTGATCAGGGCGGGGCAGGTAATCAGGCTGGCGGGGAAACACATATGAGGGCAGGAAGCGAAGCGTCTGAAACGAGAGGAAAATCCTACAAAATAAAACAGGAAATGTGTCTTGTAATTACCTTCATAAAATCGTCTCTTTACCTCCTTATAATTATGTAATTCCTTTTGATTTTGAAATCATTCAAATCGAATATCAGTTCACGAGCGAGAGGTTACTTGATTCCAGGACAGACTTCATACGAGTGAACAATGATTTATTGACACATGCAAATAAAGAGAATGTAAAACGTATGTGGCGATTAGACCCCATCGTGGTGCCATCGTATTTAAAAGGGTGTTAGTGAAGCCGTGATATACAGTGCATCCGGAAAGTATTCACAGCGCTTCACTTTTTCCACATTTTGTTATGTTGCAGCCTTATACCAAAATGGATTAAATTCATTTTTTTCCTCAAAATTCTACACACAACACCCCATAATGACAACGTGAAAAAAGTTTATTTGAGATTTTTGCAAATTTATTAAAAATAAAAAACCTGAGAAATCACATGTACATAAGTATTCACAGCCTTTGCTCAATACTTTGTTGATGCACCTTTGGCAGCAATTACAGCCTCAAGTCTTTTTGAATATGATGCCACAAGCTTGGCACACCTATCTTTGGGCAGTTTCACCCATTCCTCTTTGCAGCACCTCTCAAGCTCCATCAGGTTGGATGGGAAGCGTCGGTGCACAGCCATTTTCAGATCTCTCCAGAGATGTTCAATCGGATTCAAGTCTGGGCTCTGGCTGGGCCACTCAAGGACATTCACAGAGTTGTCCTGAAGCCACTCCTTTGATATCTTGGCTGTGTGCTTAGGGTCGTTGTCCTGCTGAAAGATAAACCGTCGCCCCAGTCTGAGGTCAAGAGCGCTCTGGAGCAGGTTTTCATCCAGGATGTCTCTGTACTTTGCTGCATTCATCTTTCCCTCTATCCTGACTAGTCTCCCAGTTCCTGCCGCTGAAAAACATCCCCACAGCATGATGCTGCCACCACCATGCTTCACTGTAGGGATGGTATTGGCCTGGTGATGAGCGGTGCCTGGTTTCCTCCAAACGTGACGCCTGGCATTCACACCAAAGAGTTCAATCTTTGTCTCATCAGACCAGAGAATTTTGTTTCTCATGGTCTGAGAGTCCTTCAGGTGCCTTTTGGCAAACTCCAGGCGGGCTGCTATGTGCCTTTTACTAAGGAGTGGCTTCCGTCTGGCCACTCTACCATACAGGCCTGATTGGTGGATTGCTGCAGAGATGGTTGTCCTTCTGGAAGGTTCTCCTCTCTCCACAGAGGAACTCTGGAGCTCTGACAGAGTGACCATGGGGTTCTTGGTCACCTCCCTGACTAAGGCCCTTCTCCCCCGATTACTCAGTTTAGATGGCCGGCCAGCTCTAGGAAGAGTCCTGGTGGTTCCGAACTTCTTCCACTTACGGATGATGGAGGCCACTGTGCTCATTGGGACCTTCAAAGCAGCAGAAATTTTTCTGTAACCTTCCCCAGATTTGTGCCTCGAGACAATCCTGTCTCGGAGGTCTACAGACAATTCCTTTGACTTCATGCTTGGTTTGTGCTCTGACATGCACTGTCAACTGTGGGACCTTATATAGACAGGTGTGTGCCTTTCCAAATCATGTCCAATCAACTGAATTTACCACAGGTGGACTCCAATTAAGCTGCAGAAACATCTCAAGGATGATCAGTGGAAACAGGATGCACCTGAGCTCAATTTTGAGCTTCATGGCAAAGGCTGTGAATACTTATGTACATGTGATTTCTTAGTTTTTTATTTTTAATAAATTTGCAAAAATTTCAAAAAAACTTTTTTCACATTGTCATTATGGGGTGTTGTGTGTAGAATTTTGAGGAAAAAAATTAATTTAATCCATTTTGGAATAAGGGTGTAACATAACAAAATGTGGAAAAAGTGAAGCGCCGTGAATACTTTCCGGATGCACTGTACCTAGGACTGACTCCAGACACTGGTGGTGACGGTGAAGGGGGGCTGAAGGTGTGGATGTGATGAAGAGCAGACTGACGTGAGGAACTAGGAGGTGAGCCGGGGGTGGGGTGGGGAGGGTCGCAGCGACTGCACTGAAATGACAGCTGACAGCAAGCGAGGGGAGAACAGATTTAAGTTTTGACAGTGGCACCACGATTGGCTGACGTGAGGTCGTGGCAAAATCTGGTTGGATAAGAGCGAGAGAGAATGAATGAATGAATGAATGAATGAATGAATGAGGCATGAAGACAGTCTTCCCGGCTGAACTTATCGTGAGCTTCATTTGAAAAGAGGGTCTAAATTATGCTTCTACAGGCTTCACCTGGGCAAACATGCACGGGGGTCGCTCGGCGTGTGTTTCTTTTAGACTTGTACGTCATACATTTCCATTTGTTTGTTGGACTGAGTCAACTTGCCTGATGCGAAGGTTTACCAAGGCAACGTTTAGCTTTCTTTCAAAAGTAGCTCACAAAAGTGCACTTGGGCCGTTTTGCTTTCTGTCTCTGCGACACACACAAACAACCCCTCACTTTGGGTTGCATCGCGATGTGTGACCATCCACGGGCAGCAATTGACTCCTCCAGAGAATGACAGCAGGCGGCGGGCCTGCTCAGCAGCAACGGCGAGCTCTTTGTGTGTGTATTTATGTGATCGGTCAGGCCAGAGAGGCCAAGTGTGGCCGAGCGCCCGCCTCAGCCAGAGCAAACGAGACAGGACAGAACAAGCCATTTTCTCCAACCCCCTCTGGTTAAACTCCCTATTTTCACACCAGCCGCCCTGGAATTGCTCTGTCTCTCTCTATGAGCGACATCCTGATGGCACAGTGGGCAGCAAACCCAGCAAGCGAATAGGAGGAAGCCGTGGGGGGGGGGGGGGGGGGGAGGGGGCGTGGATGAGCGAATTAAATGCAGGGCCACAGAGAAGCGGCTGATAAAATCTCAAAAGCTCTGCTTGGGTTTGTTTAGTTTAGTTTTGGTTGACCTGCAAACACACATCTCCCGGGCAGCCGGGATCATGTTGACATCCATCTTGTTTATGTTCATCTGCTGTTGTTTACTCGAGTCCAACAGGCACCCGGTCTGGGGTCGAACGTTGCCGTCTTGTCGGCTCTCGGAGATGTAGGCGACCTTCCCCCGACCCTCCTTCCACCGCGTGGCCAGCTCGGGGCTGCGGCTTGCTGAGCTTTAGCTCTCAGACCCCCCTGGGTCTTGTTCTCCACTGGAGGATCACATGGGTCGAAGGACCTGACTTTATTTTGAGTTCAAATTGTTAAGAACACACTGGTCTGGTGTATTACACTGATTGCTGAGGAGGCCGGCCAGTGTGTATTCAGCCATGTGTGTGAACCCATTTCTATTATCACTATCAAAACACACATTAGAACTAGCAAACACAAACTCGACATTTACTATCCACCCCCCCCCCGACACTGTCCTGTCTGGTGGAGCCCTCGGGGGAACGATAACGTGCTGTTTGAAGCTTTTGATAAACGTGCCGGAGACTGAGAGGACCTCCGTTACAAGCCCCTTTACAACATATTTGTATACACTCAAGTGTTCTGCGGTTACTGTTTAGTTTAGTCCTATGAACACACACACACACACACACACACACACACACACTTTAGCAGCTACTAAATGGATGTTGTGGTGAGCTTGTTTTGTCGAGAGTGAAACTTGAACCTCAGCTTTTAATCCAAACACGGACGTGAAGTAAATCTTCATTTCCATGACAACTGGGCAAAACGAAGATCAATTCCAGAGCAGCTGCTAAATGGACCTCTCCTCTCCTCTCCGGGTATATGCGGTGCGTCGTGTTAGCGCAACCTCATGTGCAGAAGTTCATTTAATAAAACCGCCGCCAATGTTGTGCGCTCGCCGCTCGACTTCCAAGTGACTGCAGTTGCTCCAGGTATAAAAGATTCAGTAATCTACTGGACTGCTAAGACTAAGAGACTGCATCCAGTGAGTTTCAGAATGCGGGAGCCCTCATAAATAATAGCTGTCTAACAGTCAATGGATCTTCATGCAGGCTGACCTGAGAGGGAGAGAGAGATAGTCAGTCAGTCCTGCTTCTTATCCCTTTATCTCAGCTGCACAGGCCGTAAGAAACTCTTGGTCGTTTTTTTGTGTGTGTAAATAAATTAATTACTCTTTAGGGGAGCAAAGACAGTCACGGTGCCGCGGGGGGCTGCAAACTGTTTGATCGAGAGGGAGCGTGATCCCGCTCTCTGAGGAGCCAAACGCTTATTTGTTTGCGCTTACGTGTTATGTTAATTGATTTTGTTGTTCTGACGGAGAGGGTGAAAAGGCATCTGCAACCCCCCCCCCCCCAGTAGTCTGAACCGAAGCTGGATTTCGATCAGCTCTGGCATAGATTTCTTTCGTATTTGTACCAACACATGGCCCTGTGCACTGCAAAAAAAAACAAAAAAAAAACAAGTGTGTTAAAAAAGACGCATGTACTCCCACATAACATACAAAATCACGCATACCTGCTTCCAAAAGCATCCCAAAGTCCCACGCTTTGTTCTCGCCCCCGCTCTTTCATTCATCACGCATGTGCTTTGTCACACGCAGAAGGCGACACATGCACACATCAAACATACGTCTTTACATTTGTAAATAATCCATGGCTCCTCCAATAAAGCCTTATTGACCAGCACGATGTGTACATTGTTATTACTGTATTGAATGTGTACGCCCGGTGAGCTCGATCACGGTGAAGGAAAAAAAAAAAAGATGACTTCCATAGCAATGCAGCTTTTTACTCATCAACATTTAGCCGTGCTTTCGTACTGTATATGCAAAGGGCAGACAGGAGTCAGCTTATATGCAATAACACAATGTAATGAATAATTGATTCCCGGCTTGCGGGGTGAAGGAAAGAGGAGGTTGCCAGGACAACCAGAAAAGCACTGCTCTCTCTTTCTCAGACACACACACACACACACACACACACACACACACGGAGTCTGAGAAAAGGCTGTGTAATTTGCCCCGACCTCTCGATCTCTAGAGGCTGCCTCCACATGGACAGCCTTTAATTGTTTAACTTTTAAGATTCCCCTTCCTTCCCACCTGGACATTCTTTCTTTCCACCGGTGAGGGAAACGCCATACAACCCCCCCCACCCCCCCATCACAGATGTAAGAAGATGTATATTCTTCGCATTGTCTGCTGAACACTGTTTCAGTGGGAGCCTTTCCAAAAAAAGCCCTGCACAGTCTAGACTCACAGTGCCATCCTGCGAATATGATGATGTTGGTAAGCATTTTAATCACAGATCTCATATTTTCATAATTACGGGGTAATTAGCTGGCAGCAGAATACAGTGTGTGAAATGACGGGCTGTTAAACTGCAAAGTGGATGGAAGCTGGGCACTGCTATCTGTTTTTTTTCTTTTGAGGGTCTATTTTTAATCAAGAGTCGACCGAATTCACCAGTTTCAGCAGTAGATATTCACCCTGTGATACTGTAACTGTAATACAGATGTGTATGGAAGGGTTTTTTTTTTTTTTTGGGGGGGGGGGGGATTTAAACCCATAAGCAAATGGATAAGAAAATCATATTTTTATTTGATTAATGTAGCTCCCTGCCTTTTGGGCCGCACAAGCTGTGAAGACAGGGGCTGAGAAGTCACAGTTGCAGTTATTCCTGGAGTACGGAAAATTCTCACATCCCCTTCAGAGCGCGCTGGTGTTGTCGGTTAGTGCGTTACCAATTAGTGAGCTTAAAGAAAACTTGAGGAGGAGCTGTCTGAGATAGGCGTTTGTCTTGAGCGAAGGCTCGGCTTTGATCTGATGGGTTTTTAAAAACGTATCGAACGGGCACGGATGACTGGTCCAATACAGTGTTACGATTTCCACCATCCACATTTTCCCCTAATTAAAAAGCCCTCCTCGAAAAAGCTCCAGGTTCCTTTGATGCTTTTAAGGGAAAGAAAGACAAAAAAAAAAAAAACGACCCTAGGTGTGGCTGAATGATGCAATGTTGAGCTGTTCAGAAAAACAGATGGCAAGAACCGGCTTTAATTCAGACAGAGGCAGACAGGGACCTTACACATATCCCTGTGTACGCAGGGGGGTTGAGATGGGCTCAGGCTCTGGGAGTGTTTCTCTCTTTCTTTTCTCTCTCTCTCTCTCTCTCTCTCCGTCTCTATCTTCCTATCTCCCTCTGTTGCTCTGTTCATTAATCAGCCCTTTATTAAACAAAAGCAGCTTCCAGCACTGCCTAAAAGGTGCATAGATAATCTTGACATGAAGACAGAGTATTTACCCTCCTTACCCTCTACTGCTGCACCGCATTCTGCATGGTAATGGAGGGGTGGGGGGTGGGGGGGTGGAGGTCTTGCGGTGCTTAAAGATTGATTGAAAACACCAGCCTTTGTAACTATTACATACAGTTGTGTTTAATGGTCTTTGAGCTGTTGTGCCTCAGAAAGCCAAACGTTTGCTGCCAAAGTACAGTCTGTGCGGAGAGAGAGAGAGAGAGAGGTGACGCGAGTGGACAAAATGAATTGTGAGGTGAATTATCCACTGCGAAGACAGTCTGGAATTTAATTACCGCCGTTCGACACTGACGTTTTTTTTTATTTTATTTTTTTTTAAGGACACGGGCAATTTCGAGGACCATTGTCTAGCTACTCGCAGGAAAAGCGATACAGCCGAGTCGGGGCAATCAAACATCCCACAGCAGAGAAAACTGGGCCAAGATGTACTTTCTTTGAACAACAGACAATTTAGAAGTTATAGTTTACTAGTCTAGGGCAGAGGCAAAGGCACTCGGAGGGGGGGAAAAAAATAATAGCGTGTAAAGGTTCGATGTGTATAACAATGACAATGAGGCGTCGAGCTGGAAAGGAGCCCCTTAATAGGTAACTGCCCGCCCTGGGGACCACACTCGCGTCCTATTGGTCATCCATTCACAAGACAGCGCCGCATTCTCCTCACCGCCAATCAGCCAATTACAGGCTCCATAACAGGAGGCCTGCTGGCAGCGAGGCAGTCTTTACAAGCCCTGCATCCCAGGCAGGGGAGACGACCCTGTCACGGAATCATAACTATGATGAATACGGCCACAGGTTTACGGCAGTGCCGACGTTTTTGGTAATGTGAGGTGGGCGTGAAACGGCCATTCATGGGGGGAGGGGAGGGGGCAGACAGTGACCCGTTTGAGGCCTCGGAAAACAACATAAAATACTGTAAGATGACGAGCAGGGCAGAGGGAGAAGTGTTAATCCAGACGTGGTGAACATTTATTAGCGTTGGCGGGAGGGGGGGGGCAGCGCTAATGTTGCTTCTCGCCGGCTGCTAATGAAGCCAGTTATGGGGGAGACACTAGTTTGGAGTTGAGCAGAAGGGCAGAGGGAGGGGACGTCTCACCACCTCCGCTTTAATATTCAGCTCTTTTATGGAGCAATGCCTTTCCATTTCGTCCTGCAATTATTAATCGGCCCGTTTCGACGAGGCCTAAGCAGATTCTGATCAGCATTAGCTGCCTGCCTGCCTTGTCTGGCTTGAGTCCACGTGTCCGTGATTGCTGCTGAGCACCAGTGACTCTACAGCACATTATCTACCCCGCCGATGATGTTGATCATCTAGTGCCTCTATGCATTTTAATGCCCGGATTGCAGCCGATCCTGATGTTACAGCATTTGGGTAGTGACGGAGGCCCGGCGATGATGGCACTAAACAGAAGTGTGCGTTTTGTGTGCCAGCCCGTCTGATGCTTGGAGCTCCCATGTTTTGAACTGTGTCCGGTGTCACTGGGTGCATCGACTGGAAGTGAGACGCGGACTCAAAAGCGGGACTCAGCGGCAGAGCGGTGGGAAGCAATCAGTCGTTTGCTTGGTAGGAAGTTCAAGGCAACAGGGAATCAGCCAGCGAGGGCGAACAAAGCAGGCAAAGGAGCAGGCAGGCGGAACACTGTGTGATCTGGCAAAAGACTGGGGAAAAGAGGCATGGTGTATATGCTGGGGAACTACTGAGGGAACGGGGGGGAACAGGTGTGCTGGTAAATGAGGGGATCAGGTGACTGGGAGAGGCGGGAACGCGCTGAGGGTAACTACAGGGCAGGTGATGAATAGTGGTATCCGAAATGACAGGAGACGTTAATGATGAAAAATATGCAAAAAAAAAAAAAAAAGCAAACAGAGGCAGGTATTGTGACAGGGACCCAACTTTTGCCTCCAGCACAAACGAGAATTCTTAAAAAACGTCAACATGACTGCAAAGCAACACTCAGTATTCAGCGTTGCCTCATCCACAAGGTGCCTTATTAGCTTGAGATTTGGAGATTTGTGAGGGGCTACAGAGCAAAGCACAAAAACAGGTACAGAAACCTGATTTCTCAAATGTCGTGCAAACAAAACAAAAAAAACACACACACACACACTCCTGGACACATGATTAGAGGAACCGAATTTCCACAGTTAGATTTGTCCTGGAGAAAGCCGATTTCTTGTATGCGTAACGGGGTTTCTTGTTGGCTTCCACACGTGCAAACAAAGACTTCAGACGGAGAAAAGGTAGCTGTGACGGCAGTGCAGCAGGATGAAAGGAAAGGTCATTATGTACCGATGTATCCGTATGTAAGGATAAGTCCAACTAAAAGTGAAAGTTCGGAGCAGAGGCTCAAACAGTTTACTAACCAATCAGATCACTGGGGGGAAAAAAATGGGGGGGAAAAAAAGCCCTGCCTTCATATTTAAGTGGCAAGTAATTAAGACCCTAAAGGGACATGTTCACAGACTAGTGACAGACTGTTCTTTCCATAATTATCAGTGATGATAAACACTAGAAATATAAACATTTCGTGTCCTCCTCCTGAGCTGAAAGATTTACTTTTTAATCAACTAAGCTAGCAGGGATTTCTGAGCTACAACGGCTCTCACACAGACTTCAGATTAACGTTTTAAATTCAAAAACTAGTCTAGTTGAAGTGTAAGACAATCTTACATGGGCTGGATCAGCATGGCAGACGGGAGCTAGGCAGCTAATTCTAAAAGCTATGAGGTTTCATTTTGGTAAAGTTTCTGCAGGTTGACTCTGATTTTCAGGTCCAGTCAGGTTACTGACCTAATAGAAGCAATAATAATAAGGCAGATGCTATTTGCACCCAGGTGTCATTAGCCAATGTTCTGGGGTGGAGTAACCAAAGTAGCTATTTACGCCAGAGACAAGCACACGGGTGTCCGTAGCCAACAGTGCTATTTGCACCTGGGGTGGAACCTGACTACACTGAGTCCGTTTCACAACGTTAACCACGTGTTAGAGAACGTTTCTGTCAGAACGCCTAACCAAGTAGCTTTGGTGCCTAAACCTAACCAAACTGAGTCCGTTTCGCAGCGTTAACCACGTGTTAGAGAACGTTTCTGTCAGAACGCCTAACCAAGTAGCTTTGGTGCCTAAACCTAACCAAACTGAGTCCGTTTCACAACGTTAACCACGTGTTAGAGAACGTTTCTGTCAGAACGCCTAAACCTAACCAAACTGAGTCCGTTTCACAACGTTAACCACGTGTTAGAAAAACGTTTCTGTCAGAACGCCTAACCAAGTAGCTTTGGTGCCTAAACCTAACCAAACTGAGTCCGTTTCGCAGCGTTAACCACGTGTTAGAGAACGTTTCTGTCAGAACGCCTAACCAAGTAGCTTTGGTGCCTAAATCTAACCAAACTGAGACAGTTTGGCAACGTTAACCACGTGTTAGAAAACGTTTCTGTCAGAACATCTAACCAAGTAGCTTTGGTGCCTAAACCTAACCAAACTGAGACCGTTTCACAACGTTAACCACGTGTTAGAGAACGTTTCTGTCAGAACGCCTAACCAAGTAGCTTTGGTGCCTAAACCTAACCAAACTGAGACCGTTTCGCAACGTTAACCACGTGTTAGAAAACGTTTCTGTCAGAACGCCTAACCAAGTAGCTTTGGTGCCTAAACCTAACCAAACTGAGACCGTTTCACAACGTTAGCCACGTGTTAGAAAATGTTTCTGTCAGAACGCCTAACCAAGTAGCTTTGGTGCCTAAACCTAACCAAACTGAGTCCGTTTCACAACGTTAACCACGTGTTAGAGAACGTTTCTGTCAGAACGCCTAAACCTAACCAAACTGAGTCCGTTTCACAACGTTAACCACGTGTTAGAGAACGTTTCTGTCAGAACACCTAACCAAGTAGCTTTGGTGCCTAAAGCTAACCAAACTGAGACCGTTTCGCAACGTTAAGCACGTGTTAGAAAACGTTTCTGTCAGAACGCCTAACCAAGTAGCTTTGGTGCCTAAAGCTAACCAAACTGAGACCGTTTCGCAACGTTAACCACGTGTTAGAAAACGTTTCTGTCAAAAAGCCTAACCAAGTAGCTTTGGTGCCTAAACCTAACCAAACTGAGACCGTTTCGCAACGTTAACCACGTGTTAGAGAACGTTTCTGTCAGAACGCCTAACCAAGTAGCTTTGGTGCCTAAACCTAACCAAACTGAGACCGTTTCGCAACGTTAACCACGTGTTAGAAAACGTTTCTGTCAGAACGCCTAACCAAGTAGCTTTGGTGCCTAAACCTAACCAAACTGAGACCGTTTCACAACGTTAGCCACGTGTTAGAAAACGTTTCTGTCAGAACGCCTAACCAAGTAGCTTTGGTGCCTAAACCTAACCAAACTGAGTCCGTTTCACAACGTTAACCACGTGTTAGAGAACGTTTCAGTCAGAACGCCTAACCAAGTAGCTTTGGTGCCTAAACCTAACCAAACTGAGACCGTTTCACAACGTTAACCACTTGTTAGAGAACGTTTCTGTCAGAACGTCTAACCAAGTAGCTTTGGTGCCTAAACCTAACCAAACTGAGACCGTTTCGCAACGTTAACCACGTGTTAGAGAACGTTTCTGTCAGAACGCCTAACCAAGTAGCTTTGGTGCCTAAAGCTAACCAAACTGAGACCGTTTCACAACGTTAACCACGTGTTAGAAAACCTTTAGTTTCGGGTTTAGGTAAAAACACTTTCAGTGAATACCACAGCGGTCTCCTGGATGTAAAACCTATGCTTGATTGACTCAGCCATCCATCTCAACGTGTTAACACCCGCAGTGGTCAGTAACCATCCTCGGTTGACACCCAAACACTCAAGGCGTAATCACCCGCGGACGACGCTCACGCCGGGTGTAAATAGGCGAATAGCTGCTGTGTGACTATCCTTGCCCGGGTGCAAAATGGACACTCTCCATGCGTGGATATTCTAGGAAACAGACATTGGCAGTGAATGTAATCCAAGGTTTAGCAGAATCGTCCGGTTTAAGTATTTTTAGATGACCCAATATCTAGTGGAGTGCTAAAATGAGGATGTGCACACAGCTGCAGCCAAGCATGTGGAAGTCTCTTACATGTACGTGCCTTTGATTGCAAACCCACGTAAAGCAATCAGAGTCCACAGAAAACGTGTCTTGTCCTTAGCTGTATGATCTCATTAGTAGTTAGGCGTACCTCCCACAGGGATCACATTTCATTAAAGTGCTAACCAAGCTTATTTGAATTATTAGCTAGACGACACATCCCTTGTAGTATCTCTGTACGCGTATGTTGTCAGGGATGGTATAGCCTGCCGTCTGTCATACATAATTCAGAGCACATGAAAGATAAAGAACATTTTGATCTTTATTCTGCGGGACAATAACTTTCCAGATATGTGCGCTGCCCATGCTGCTACACACATCTCTCACATGCTCAAGGCTACTCACAACTGCTTCCTTGGTTGACATTTTTGCTTGAGCAGTTTTTAATACAGTTGGTGGATTGGCCGACAGAGCCGGAGAGAGAGAGAGAGAGAGAGAGATGAAGGCTGAAGATTGCTCCACTATCAGCACAGGGGCTGAAGCCACTGGCCAATGTGAATGGAGCAGAGCGGAGATATCCTGGACCTCTGTTGACACAGTTATAAACTCGCGGCGCTTATCTGTCTAAGTCGAATGGAGCAGAAGATAACAGGTATTATGCATATTGCAAGAGACTTCTGCGGACGCGTTCTGCGCATGTGTTGTCAATTTCTTCTTCATTCCCCAGATGTAGGCGATGATTCGATGATGGAAGGAAACTCCGCTGATACTGACTTTTCACATAATATTCTTTATTTGCATCAAAGATCAGGATCAACAGGCATGCGCGTCTTGACCTGTATAGCACCCGTAGCCAAATCAGTACTGCTGCCTCGAACACTGTTTCAAGCTCGTCTTTTATACCTTTAGACATACATGGGGTCCTACTACAACACACGAGTCTGTAAACTTCCGTTCCCCATAGAGGGGTCAGGAAAAGAGACCTCTCAGAGTGACCTTTCACATACCTTAACCTCTCAGAGATAACCTTTCACATACCAAGACCTCTCCTAAACAACAACAGATCTTATCTTTATGGACCCAAACATCTGCTAGTTGTTTACCTGGAACATTGCATACGTGGCAACTTTGTACTGCATATCATTTTACGAAAAGGCTACTTTTATGATTAGTATCAAATAATACACATCACATGCATCACAAAACTCCCATTCGCGTTTCCCAAAAGATAATTCCCGCTGACTTTGGTGATCATCAGGGTAAGATTTCAATTTGCCAGATACTTTGGTTGATGGCCAAACACCTGCCGAACTAATGGCATTCCCGTCGGCCTCAGCTGTGCTTTGTGTTGTGCCAAATTGACTGACTAAGGTGGTCAAGATGAGAACATCAGTTAGCGTGCAGATGTTTGCACTGCTATGCTAGTGCAGCCCTACAGCCCTGTTAACATGGCTGTAGACTCTTAGTCTTTGTTTTTATACACGTAGCATTCATTAAAAAAAAAAAAAAAAAAAATGAATATGACTATACACCAAGAATCAATGAAATTAGTTGTGGAATTCTAAATTAGATGAATTGGTGTGATGGAATTATATCACACAGGGTGTTTGTACTCAGAACTTTCAGTCTTGCAGAGGTCAGTACAGTAAGAACCTGAACCCCACCTCCTAACCCTGACCCTAAACCTTCAAAACCGACATCTCTCACTGCCCATTCAATCGGACTTGAGAGCGGGACCCCCCCCCCCCCCCCCTCCCTTCCAGTTCATCAAGCTGGGACAAGGTAATAGCACTTTGTGTTTTGTATATCATTATGTATTTGTCTTTTGTCAATATTTAGATTTTATCGTGGTCTAAATGTGTGATTTTCTTTTACTTTCATACACCCTAGTTTTGGTTTTCATCAGGGTGAAGGATTAAGGGTCAGGGCTACGTTTCTGTAAGGGGGCCAAGGAGGCCTGCAGTCTGTATGTCCCATGGGAGTTCTGTTCTTCTTTGCAACCTTATTAGTGGGTTGAGAGGACAGAGAAGACAGAATCATCACCGCAACCTACCTGTGTGTTGACCAGTCTGTTAACCGGGTGGGGGGGGGGGGGGGGGGGGGGGGCCTTATTAATCAGGATTACTAGAGTTATCTCCTTAACTGTGTTGAGTAAAAACCTGGAACTCCGAGGTAAAAACACATACGTGTTTTGGGGTTTTACTCTCCTTAACCTAATTTAGTAATCCTGCCAAGTAAGACTGCATTCTGTATTCTATAAATTAAGAGCAGACGGCAGTATTTTGAGTCAAACAGGAAAGACTATATGAACGGAAAATCCGTCTCATTTATTACTGCAGTGGTAACTGATGAAATGTCTGACTTGGACACCTTCTGGTAACACTAATGTATTGTAATTTATGCTCTGAAATGAATTTTTCCCCTCTCTTGCCACACCCTCTTGACAACTTCTCACATTTCTTCTATCATCACACGCCACCAGCTGACGGCGAGCAGTGCATCCCTAGCTCCATATTCATTCTGGCTCTCTCCCTTTCCTGAGCAAGAAGTGCTTCCCCTTTTGCCATCAGCCGCCCCCCCCCCCCCCCGCCCATGCTCAGCCAAGCCCAAAAGCCCTTTGATGTGTCACTTCACATCTCGCCCTCAAAGCTGTGAAATCTCAATTTTCTGATAAGAGCAACCTCAATTTGTCAGGAGATACTATTTATAGATCTGACAGAGATAGAGCTGCACGAGTCGCAATAATTCTTAACAAGTACTTAGAGGCCATCGCTACTTCAGTATGAAGTGAAAGCAGTGCTGCCCCGGTCGATACACCTGATAAAGATGCATCGAGGTAGATTGGAAATGATGCTCGGCAGCACTTTTATTTTGCCGCCGTATTAGACATGGGTCCGGCGTGGCCCAGCTTCCTGTTTGAACTCGTACCTCCTGAGGGTTGGGGCTCTTTTAATATCTCAATTCAACCCACTTTGTAGTTCTTAGATAGAACTGCCTCCATCCTCACAGCAGTCAAAAGGAAAACGTAGTTTCAGCAGCCTTTGGCGTAAGATGCAAACACACACACACACACACACACACACACAGTTACACAGTTACACAACCCATTGTTGTGGAAGCTATACTCAGTAGTGCAGTTAACTAAACTGCCCATTATTAGCTACAGAAAAAAACTACTGGAAACTATGTTACTGTGTTGTAGAAACTACTACAGCACATTTGATTGCTCAAGAACGATAAGTCATGTTTTATTTTACAGGTCTTCTAACTAGTCTCTAACTGAAATAAGTTTCTCTGTTTTCCCTATAATAAGTACCAAATTAGGAAATGCCAGGAAATTATTAGAAAATAAGGCACCCCTAAAATACATTTAAGAAAAAGGCCAGAAATGGCCAAGAATGTAATAATAATAATAATAATAATGAAATGATTTCAGTTCATTACGTTGTTACTTATTATTATACACCACTTCCTTTTCTTTTAGCAATTATGGACACAATTACGAAAAAAGAACTCACTCGTTATTATTATTCGTTATGAATAATGAAGTGAACTTGGTGGCATCACGCTGTGAGAATGTAGCTGTCTTATCTTATTTTTCAGAACTCATTTTTCACACCATCATACGTTGCTTTCATTTTCACCTGTTAGCAGGTGATAGTTCTACTATTCTAAAAATGTAGTAGCCTTTATATCAGATAGCAGGGTGGCGTGTTTCACACTATATTAACAAAAAAAATAGAAGCCTAACTAAACTAGAAAACTAGACACAAGCATGTAAAGGTGGAGGTGGGCATTTTTTTCCCCCCACTTTTACTCAGCTTGTTTATCTGCGCTTAGTTTGGTGATGTGAGAGGGAAGCGGAGGTGAATCAGACTTATTTAAAAAGTATTTTGAAGAAATGCAGAAAAAAAAAAACTGGCTCTTGAGAGGGAACGGGGGAAGAAGGAAAGCAGAATACTTCGGTGCAATGAAAGTCACTAATCTGAAGACGTGAATATGAATACGCAAGTTTGCCTGATTCATAATCGCCAAAATTGAGTTCTTTTCACGACGTTGAAATCCTGAAGATTTTAAAGGCCAGACTTTCAAAAGCCATCAAATTAAAATGCCGACCATTCACTCTCCAACACGGACATTAAATTTCACTTTGGGTGAGATGTGCTCATGTAAATTAAAGCCATTTACACACATTAATGTTGTAATATAAAATTCTGTTGTCCAGATGAATAGTAGCCAGATGGTGTGAAATAAATGAATAAAATCATACATGGACTCAATGTGCCA
The DNA here is from genome assembly GCF_043641665.1 of Enoplosus armatus. Classification (NCBI taxonomy): domain Eukaryota; kingdom Metazoa; phylum Chordata; class Actinopteri; order Centrarchiformes; family Enoplosidae; genus Enoplosus; species Enoplosus armatus. Next base: position 25,203,582 of record NC_092186.1, on the reverse strand, counting down.
GAAATGTTTATCCCCCATTAAGTCATTATTAAGTGATTGAGTGACTCAAAATATGAAATTACAATAAAAACCGATGCCAACTTCTGAATGCTGGATCTTGTAGTACCTGTAGCAACAGTGAAAAAGCACACAATAACTTTGATCATTTTGTGTCTAAGACAATTTATGCGAGCAATCCCATGGGAGATGTTGACAGTAACAAGCAGGGAACATTTAACAAACCACCCAGCCTCAGCATAGCTTGCTTGAAAGTAAACATTGTTCAGCGCGTTAGACCAGACTAGGGATGCATTTGAAACATTTTGTAACCTTCAAAACAATATATGCAATATAAACCAGTGTGAAAACGGGCCGATTTGTCTCAAGAACACACAAGGCGTCGCTGAAAAGGTTCTTTGTCGTCAGGCTGAAATCGAGGAGAAATTTATGTGAAAGCCAAAACAATGCAAGGACGGCGCTATGCGACGTCGGTTTTTGTCTGTAAGAGGGAAAAAAAAAAAAAGAAGAAAGAAAGAAAGAGACAAACATAACCCGAAAAACAGAGAGGAATGACTGGCTGACCTGTCACCAGCTTAAAAAGTTGTTGCAGATAATCAGGTGGGGGCCGAGTCTGCTTTATCACCTGACTCCGCTGGCCAGACTCCTGCAGATATCGATATACCATGATGGGAAAATTCACTTGCGTGTTCATTCTGTTGTCATCCGTGTTGACAGATCACCCTGGCTTCACCTGAATTCGGCTCTCCAAACGGGTCTGCCACAGTATGCGTCCCTCAGAAATTCAATCGAAAGTACGCACGGAACAATTTCCGCGCAGGTTGACTGCAAGTTTTTTGCGCATTGACTGCAAATCCTCTAGACCAAGATGTGGTGACACTTTCTTTTTCTGCTGCATGTTTATAGTAATTTCGTTGCAATCTGATTGGACTGCGTTTTACTAGAACCCCCCCCCCCCCCCTTCATTGCGTACAACCGACCTCTCAGCAAAAGGCCTTCATTGTGAAGCAGTCAAGTATAAACCTGGATTACCCAACTCAGTCAGCACTTTTTGTTTATGAATCAAAAACAGGAGAGTGTTAAATGAACAAGGGCAGTGACGATGACATGTCCTTTAGTTAGACATTAAAGTTTGAACGCAGCACACCAGCGTTTTTTCGTCTCAAACAAAGGAATGTTGCATTACTGCAACAATCCAGGGTTGGACTTTCTGTATGATCTCATCCCTCTATGACAGTGGTTCTCCAGTCAATTTCGGTAAAACGTTCCGTGAGTTCACAAATACATTTGTATTTGTGTTTTTATGACACAAGAATTGTTTTATTTATTTATCTGGTTCCAACATGTCTACAACATGAACATTAGAGGAATTGGGTTTTTTGTTTCAGTTAACAGTTCCAGTACAACAGTAGCATTAAATGCCTTGTTCAATGGTTCGTCAATGGCCCAGACTTTTTTTTTTTCCAGCCCACCTTGGGAATTGAAATGACTTCGTCTAACCTTTGGGCTACTGCTGGCCCAGTTTGTCTGAAATGGTAATATGCTGCTTTGAAGTTTTCTCTATTGAGGATAAGGGAAAGTCCAGTCTTACAAGACCGCATGCTATATAGCCAACTCGTACAACTCTTTTATATTACATACACACACACAGCGGCTCGCTGAGTAAAACGCCTCAACGTTAGATCAGTTCCGACCCTCAGAAAAAAAAGGCTTTTACTGTACTTGTTTCTTTCTTTCCAATGAAACATTTCAATGGCAATCTGATTACCTGCTGCTGCTGTGGAGACAGAAAGAGCAATTTGAAGACAGATTGACCTTTCCTCTCCTCTCTGCAACTGCTTGCTCGGCCTTTCCCATCCACCGCATCTCATCCATTCACTCTGCTACCCCTAGTCCCCCCCCCCCCAAATGTCTGTGATACTGAGAGAATGTTACCATAAACCCTTACAGTCTGCGCGGAACAGGAATGAAAGGTGTCTGCGTATGATTGTGTCTCTGTTGTGCCCCTGAATGGGATTTGCAGTGGATATCCTTGACTGGTAAGTAGGTTACAAGATGAAGTCCTGTCTGCATTTTTAATAAGGAAAAGACAATACAGGCCTGACTGTTGTGGTTGGAGCTGGTGGTGTCTCTGTGTGTATTTCCGAAGAAGAGAGAAAAAAAAAAATCGACAAAGACAGGGAGACAAAGAGAGAGAGAGAGAGACAAAGAGAGAGAGAGAGAGGTGACACTGCCCGGGGGCATCGTCATATTATCCCGACATTGCGATGCTGAATTCAAAACATTGCTCCCTCATTCCAGCCGGGGAACCATGGCGCTATTATGTTGCGAATAGAAACACAACGCCTTCATGTATCAATTTACCACTGAACCCTAAAAAAAATGCCTCGGCAGCTAGAAATGACCCAGAAATGTCAAACGACTCCGGCGTAGTGTCCTAAGGTGGGAGGAAATTATGCAAGGAACAAACCTGCTGGCAGCGGTGATCAACCGCAAATTATTCTATTCAGATTCACAAAGCATCGGCTAATTTGAGGAAGTGACACCAATTTCCCACAGGCCAACCCGCATACCTTTTTTATTTTTCCTCTATTTACTATTAAATACCAAAGAGACGTGTGCCTAGTGAGCAAGCATGGGAGAGACATTAATGAAGGATGGATTGCATTCTGCCCCCCCCACCCTGCCCCCCCCCCCAACCTCTCACACCTTCCCCCTCTCATAATAGCTATACACGCTTTACAGTTTCAGCACACATCTCCTAGCAACCGCAGCTTGTGTTGTCAACCATATAGTGGCTCTGTAGAAATAATGACAAAAAAAGAAAAAAGAACTAAGACTAAGAGTCGAATGCTAACATGATCTCAAAGATGATGTTTAGCAAGTATAATGTTGACCATGTTCACCATTTGCTGTGTTAGCAGTACACATAGAGTGTGATGGCGTTAGATGGAAAGGTCAGTTGATCACCAAAGTCCAACGACCATGACTGGGCAGCATATCTATAATGGCTAACCGTACCAAAAGTGCCAACCTGGAGGTGCTAGAGAAAAACTTGAGGATCACCAAAGTCAGAACCATTAACCGCCTGTAAAGAAATGAATGGCCATCTATTCAACTCTTCTTGAGATATATTTCAGCCTGGACCAAAGTGGTGGATCGACTGACTCGCCGAAACTAGTCTGGAAAAAGAGAGACAGCATGACGGAGACGCAGTCAGATGGCAGATTTCTCTGTTTTTGGTTTGAGAGTACTCCCAAAAACCTTTAACCAGTTAACTCAAAGCATTCACTGATAACATCCGGTACTATAGCCATCTGCTGAAGATAACCTTACGTTACGTGAGCTATGATACGCAACGATGTTGTCCGATATTTGAAGATAACGGATGAGACGGAGGCTAATAATGATCCACCCAGAAGTATTATTGCACTTATGGTATGCCTGGGCCTCTTACAATCAAAGAGTTCCACAAAAGGTAGGCTGTGTTCAGTTCATAGTCAAATTTTAAAGGAACAGTTTGACTCGGGAAGTATGCTTATTTGTGGTGTGCTTTCCTTGCCAAGAGTTAGATGGAAAAAATCAAAACCACTGTCACGCCTGTGCACTGAATATGTAGCTCGAGCGAGACAGTTAGTGTAGCTTAGCTTAGCATAGTGATTGAAGGGAGAGGGAAACAGCTAGCCTGGCTCTGTCCAAAAGTAACAACATCTGCCTACCAGCACCACCTAATACCCACTAATTATCTTGTTAACTAAAAGTTGTGAGCAACAAGGGCACAAATAAGATATGAGCTGAGCTCTCAACAAAAATTAATCTCGATTTTCAGTTCAAGTCACAACATAGAATAACCTTTAGTGCTAAGGGACTTTCAATATGAGCGCCAATTGAGGGCCTGTTTGATGTCTAATGTGAAGTTCGGGAACACGAGAGGCTCTAGCTGTTAGTGCCGTTTCAAACTGGTGCCTCAGTCTGTTGTAATAATCTCATGGCTTGATTGTTTGGAGTGTGTGCTGCACGTATCCTTGACATTTTCTCTGTCTCGCTTTCAGGCTCTTTCATTTGTCCGGACTATATTTCTGAAAGTGTGACAGCACTCCGGGGATCGTTTTACAGCAATTTAACTTCATGTCAGATGTTAGGATATTTAGAAGAGGGCAGCTGATGCAGATGGTCTCGTATTAGACGTCTAGCGGTGGTGGAAATGTACTCAGACCCTTCGCTCACGTAAAAGTAGCATTACATAACGTTAAGGTTTTGTCCAAAGCGACTTGCAATTTTGCGTTTCGTGCCTCGCTCGAGACAATTTGAAGGGTAGCCAGGAGGAGCTGGGAGTGAGACCAGAAATCCTATGATGAACAGTCAACCACTCTACCACGGACGCCACAATGTTAAACCTCACGTACAAAGTTCAATCTTGACCTTGGAAACAGCAATTGAGAAAAACAATCTCACCACGGGATACCTTTAGCAGCCGCTGTGCAGTTTTCAATCACATAGCGTGATCTTCTGAAGGTCGTATCTACACATCGGATGAAAACGATTTGCTCAAATGGACCTTGAGGTGAAATGATTTTCTCAATACAATGTAAAAGTACTCACTTACAAGAAAAGCAATTCTTACTATGCAGAATGGCCGCTGTCAACGTGTTACTACGTGTGTAATGTTGTACTGGATTACCATTACTGATGCATTAAACGCACAGTATGTAGTTTCTGCCACCAGGGGTCTCTCAATCCAGACAATAACAAAAGATGTAGATTGATGACGTCGACTCTTCTAATACATAACGTTATACTAAAAATAACTCTGTAAGCATGTTGAATGTTGTTGTAACGTTATCGCACACATGAGCCACTTGAGTCATACTAGCGCATAGATGTTGCAATATCATATCAATATATTAGGTCTCTACCGGATTACTGCGTTGCGAAATGGCATGAAGTAAATGCCATTGTATTATTTCCTTCACTCTGTGACGTATCATCTGGTGTTTCCTGTGTTCCCAGCGATAGCAACTAGAGGGGGTAAAGGGGGTACGACGCCATTGACAGGCGACCAAATGAAACGCACCTTTACCTTGAATGATATTACGGATTTGCAATAAACTCGACTAAATGTGTAACACAGGTCTACACTTCCAGAGAAAAGGCTGTTCGGATAACATTTTTCAACATCATGGCACTTCAAAGTGCTTCACATAGAGCATAAAATGCATTAAGACAAGATGTAAAACGAAGCACATAATGCTATAATGAACAAAAAGTACAATATTTCACATATTTCAAAGTAGAATGATACATGTATATTTTGCAGTTCAATTATAGTTACAGTTACAATTCAGTCTATTCACTGTGTGAAATCAACTGGCGTCTTATGCAACGCACTAATAACAGTGGTAAAGAATTCATTATAGCGTCACATAAAAAGTAAGAGCCGTGGTAGATACATCCTCTGTATCTGTTCGTAGTAAATTATTTGGTGAGACAGGATTAGAAGTGTAACAGGAACTGGGGGAACTGGGTGACATTGTGTTGCATTTCAACTGAAAAGGCAAAATGGCGAAACGCGACCTTGTGAAAGTAAGGATTTGCGGGACTGACCGGCTTAGCAGGTTACGGCGGGTAAGTTGGAGAGGAGGCGAGTTAAAAGGCCTGCTAAATGAGTCCGGGCACCGTGGTGCCAACTGTGGTCTCCTGCAATGTTGTGATTTGATTGTGGTGCACTATTAAGGCTCTCTTTGCTCATAATGGCACTTCTTTATCCACTGTAATATTATTCAAATGAGAGTCCAATGACACACTCCTCTAGGGTAGAAAAATCCACCCAGGCTTCAGATTAGTTCTCGGGCCCCGTGAGAAATGGGACGGCTAAATGGAGAGCAGTTAAGTTTTTAATTTCTATACTTTCTGAAAGTGTAAGAAGAGAAGAGAGAGAGAGCTGTGGTGGTAGAGGGGAATCTTAATATAGAATTATAATGACATTTCAGCGAGCTTTGAGCGATGGTGTCTGTTTGCTTTGCTTGCAAACAAAAAGATCAATTTGGGGAGAAATGATTTGCTATGCTAATTTGTGCTTTGTGTGGTCTCAGCTGAGATAGGTTGCTAAATTAGAAAGGGAAACAGCGACAGCAAGTAGCCTAAAACAAATTTGCTGTCACTTAAATCTGCGCACACGTGTGCACACAGCTTCGCAGATGCCTTGAAGTGATGCCTCAGGTTGGTTGGGAATGTCACCAATGACCGTTTATTACCAATAGGTGGCAATCTATCCTTGTCACTCAACGTGTTGAGTGCTCTCAGCTTATCTGCAGAACTTTAATGTATGCCAAATGAGATTTTTACAGCTATACGTGAGGGAGAGGAGAGGAAGACGCGTAGAGGAGAAAGGGGCTCTGAAAGGGAGAGAAAGGTTGAGAGGGATGAAGGGAGGGCGACAGGGGTGCTGACTGGTCAAAAGGTTTGCTTTCTCCACCTGCTGTGCCTTCTGTCCGTGTGAGACCAAACCCCTTTGGTGTTTTAACACGCCTCATAAGGGAGTGCACCTCCCAGAACGCCTTGCTTTGTCTTCGCGTCCCCCCCAGTCGCCGCTGTATGTCAGGAGTGCATCTATTCTGCATAAAGGTTAGCGGCAAGGACGCAGCGGTTGGAAGTCATTTGGCTTGTTCCTCATTAAAAGGCGACCGTCAAATGAGGGCTTGGGGTGGTGGCGGTGGGGGGTGGTGGGTGCAGAGATATGGCTGATGATTGCATATTTTACTGAGGCGGCGGTGTTGTGGCAGCACAGCTGGCTGGCACAACACACCAGGGTCTCAGTCAAAGCCAGCGCAAAACAAAACGCCAATCAACCTGGTGCCTCTGGATGCCTCTCTACGGGAAGTAACTCCAGCGCGGGCCGCGTATCAAAAGACTTCTGCTGCTCGTTGGCTCTGCTGCCACCCATGTTACTGCTTTTGACCTGAAAAAAATAAAAAAAGACAGAGGGCAAATATATTCAGTGTCTACTTGAACTTGAAAACAACAGCCTATTCCTAGTTTTAAAATGCTGGGAGAGCCGGCAATTGATGAGCCTAACCCATCGTCATCATGCCATTCCCCCCATGGGAATGCTAATAAGACTACTTCCTACCACTGACTATAAAAATGAGTCGCAAGTATTTGAAGACAACTGTAAGCAAGGGCATTGCAAGTGATTGCCCCCCCCCCCCCCCCCCCCCCTTTTTTTTTTGTTTACAAGCAAGAAACAGTGTGCTCCATGAAGACTCAATACATCTAGTTTTCTTTCGCAAGCATCCCTTATGCATTACATATATCTCAGAGCAAAATAATGTAGCCTATAGAGTTCGATTTATATCTAACTGAAAAGGTTATTGGAATGTCAAAAAAATAACTTCTGTTCTGAAGAGATGTTTCCCATTATTGCCCCGTAAAGAACCCATGCATTTGGGTCAGAACATTTGGGTGAGACAAGCTCTGCATAGAGAATATGTTATCAGTGAAGGGGGGGGGGGAACCCTCTATCTCTATATCTTGTCCTTGATAGGAATCAACAAATGAGCGCATAAAAGGCTAGGGGAGAAAGGGGGCACGAACACTGGACAAAAGAGGAGCTCTCAGCTGTAAAAAAACTAAGCAAGGCACTGGACAGATGCGACGATAGCCTCCCTCCTTCCCTATGTGCGGGGCTGGAGGTCTAACCTTTCTTTAGATCAGGCGCTTCTCAAATGAACAAATGTACACGCTAACATACAGCTGTAAGTTGACTTTAATATTTGATGAGAAAGCACTGTGGTCGGGGAGTGGTGCTATATTGGCCTTGGCTGTATTGAAATGAATGAATCTTGACAGACACACTATGGTTCATTGGAGCGCTTAGGCTTGTCCCATAGGCAACTATAACTATCAGAGATATATGCATGACATGACGGAACAACGGAACAGTATGAATTCCTCAGATAAACGACTCCCAAATTCCCTCCGGACTGCCTCCTGAAGTACCACAAGGAAGGTTGCATGTAAAAAATCTAAAGATAGTGAGGATTACACCAAGTAACGGGTTTCAGTTTTTATTATGATGCGGCAGGAACATGCCACGCTGATCAAGCCATCCGCTATCTTCAGCTCGGCATATATTACGCGTATTTAACCTCCTTTCAGCCGTGTTTTTGAAAACAATTAAATTGGATTAAGATCTGAGGAGATTAGCGCTTTTCCATACAGTGCGATACATTTGGCTGATAAGGCTGATCTGGAACATCTGTTCATGATAAAAAGACAATGTCACAGCATCGCCTCGTGACAAAGATCGGGAACGACTGACCAAGTTCCAGATAATATGATCATCAAGGTGAAGGTAGTTTCAGTGATGCAGCCATATAAAGGGAGTAAGACACATGCTACCTAGCGCCCCAACCAATATGGGATTCCCTTTTCATAAACAACATCTTTTGGCCCCTCATATTCGGCTATGACATGTACTGAAGTTATTTTGCAGCTGATCAATAAACTTGAAAATTACATGAATAATAACTACTAAACTAAAAACATTGAAATTGAATAAAGAGCAGTAAGAAGGATATGTCGGGGTTAGATTCAGGTTTCCGGTGGTTTGAAATCAAAGGCACAAAAAGCAACTGGCAGAGGAAGAATGGATCTGGGCCGGTAAATATATCATCCGTCATCATCACCTGTTTGGCTAACATCCAATCATATTAATGCAGGGGCACAACTCGGCAATGGTTGTCATAGATTTAATGTTCATGTGTATTCATCTTATGTACTTTGAATCACATTCATATGCAGCTAATTTGCAACTTATGTTCATAGACGTCCAATAATTCGCCAAGACCGAAAGCATGATGTGACCAAGTTTATTATTTGCCTGAAACGTAGCCATAAACACCTTCGATCGTGCTGTAGTTGCCACGGAACAAGTAATGCATCTGCCAAAGGGTATTAAAAAGTCAGGCTCTCGTTACGACGGCGGCGACACTCCACTGACGAATAACCAGCCATGCTTTGTGAGTTGTAACGCTAACTGGGGAGCTGGGTTGCATTAGGCAGTCATTCTGAATATGAAGACTTTCCAGTCAGCTAACATTTATTTACAGCTCTTATATGTGAAAGCAGCAATACACTTGAGGATGTTCTTCCTCGCTGTGATTACGGGCACTTCAGCTGTACCTCATACCTTCGGCATCGGCGGCATGCCCATCATCTTGTAGTGAACCGCCTCCTGGGTGCTATTGCGATTTTATATCATTATATGCTTAAAAGCTGGATTTCATCCTGGGGACGTCAGCAGCAGAAATAAAACTGAGTGAAAATATAAATTCAGCTGTCTGGATACTCTCCCAACCTTTCAGACCTTGTTTTAAAGCCTTTCATTATCACACATCCACGATTTCTGAGAAGCGGCTGTTTGTGTCGGTTTGCCTTCACAATGCTTTGCTTGATGGAGCAATTAAGTGACGAAACGCCTGTCGCTTCCGAGCCGACCGGTCAATAAGGGTCTGACAGATTTCAGCGGACAGTATGTTGACACTGATGACTGCAGTGGAGTTCTAACTTGCAGGACAGCAGTGCCACCTAATTCACAGTCATGACCTGAGCGCACACAGGCCATGGCGGGGTGGGGGGGGGCTGAAGGACTGTCATGGCCACCCGAGCACACAGCCTCTCCACATAATGAGCACTGGTGGGTTGCCTGTCTCCAGACTAGAAAATGTTTCTGGCTCGGGCTCAAAAGTCAGTTAGAGTGGTGACAGGGCTTCAGGGTACTGGATGAATGCCTGGGCAGCTGTCACCACCCCACATATTTCACAGGTTTTTTTGTTTTTTTTTTCTGCAGAGGAAAAAGAGGACATGTGAAGCTGGACATGTGAATTACTATCTTAACTCAGGTTGGATTTTTATCGGCATTGCTGACTTCATTAGAGCACAGCATGGCTTATTTTGCAGGCGAGTCTCTTTTAAATGAAGAGACTGCCGCTAAATGAGGCGAGGATCCGAAGGCAGACTCGCCAGACAAACAGAGACAAGGAGAGTCTTTATGTAGTGTTTGTTCAAGTGCACAATAACTATCAAATGCACGCAGTGGTGTGATGTAGGAGTCAAAAACTGAGAGAGAGAGAGAGAGAGAGAGAAAGGGCTGGATCACCTTGTACCGTGCAACAAAGGCTGTGCGAATGCTAAGGCGGCTGTGTACTGGGGCTAATGAGGGAACGAGGAGCAGGTGTTCAGGCAGGAGGGTCAGTTAATGAGCTGAACAACACCGACAGCGACTGGTGGACATGTGAGGAATGGCAGGTCCGCAGAGAATTTGGAGGAGATGAGCGAGAGTATACTGAGCAACGAGATGTACCGCGGATGAGGAGGACAGAGCAAACAATACCATGACGGGGAGTCACACGGATTAAACACACAGACTCTCTCAAAAGACTCCAAAAAAATGTCTCAGTGCATCACGTATTGATGGCTGAATAAGCATCGGCAGGGAAGGAAAGGGAAAGGGAAGTAAAAGCGGCGAAAGACTTGCTTACATTACTTCCTAGTAACAAGAGATAGCGTGTAAGAGTTAGTCACCAATTCTTGAGAAAGGACGCTTGTCATATTTGATCACAACAATAATGAAATAATGACTTTTCATGTACAAATCCAATTAGTGTTGACTATAATCCCCAAGGTAATTTACATGCAGCAGTTCAATCCATGTGGTAAATGTTATTCTATGTTGCGCTCTAATTAATAGTGATCGCCGTGTGGTTGAGCTGTCATTATGTAAGATTTCGTAGTCATTGAAAGAGTGTAATTTCAGACTGTGGTCTGCGGAACCATTAAATCTGTTTGGGGAATATCCCTTTGATGTTTTAACCTTTCAAGGAGAGCCACTTTAGCTCAGAAATTGGCTCCACATCCTCAGTAAGCCCTTCACCACCTGTAAGTCAAACCCTCTGTGGAATGAATGCGAGAAACCCCCAGCAAGTGAAGACGGGGCTGAGTGGAGAAATGAAGGGGTTTCGGGTGATGAAAACAGGAAAGCGTAATGTGTAATGTCTAATTGCCGGTCGCTTAGATTGGCTGACACGAGCACGAGCATCTGCTGAAGGTGAGCAATGTTGCAAAGTGCTAATTCAAACACTTGAAAGATAATTTGGGGAATTGAAAATTATTTATTGTTCACTTATGTAATTCCAGTGCATTAGGGAGAAAAAAAAAAAAAACAGGACGAGAATCATTGGGCGCTATTGTGCATGTATGTAGAGGGTGAAGGTAAGTCGAGGGGGGGGGTGAAGTGGGTGGAGCGTTGGAGGGAAAAACGCACAATATTTATGAAGCACTGTCAGGTTAATGTCATGCAACATTTATTGATGCAGTAATGTTTAATTTAGCATACGCTCCTGTAATAAGCCATTAGGTGTTGTGCTATGATTCAGAGTTTGATGGTGCCGTAATGACAATCAGATGCCCTTGAATATCTCACTAACACCGCGCTTGCCCGCATTTTAGAGGCAGAAAATAAACATAAATCAAACTTAAAATATATTTATGCCGGCTGAAGACGCCGCGCGGTTGTGGGCGGCTATCGATAACGCGAGGGTCTGTCTTTCAATGGCTGGCTGTAAAATATTCCAAATTTCCCGTCAGGAACACGATTGGATTAGCTTTGATAATGGATGTCGTAAAAGCAGGCAGTGCCATTTTAATAAATCTGTCACATTGCCAAAGGGTAGAAATTATGGAAGCGTCACATATAATGACAACGGAATCCTTTCTGGCCGGCGCCCCCTTTAAAACACACACACACATACAAGCCACAAAGAGGTCTTGGTTGCAACACTCTATAGTTAGATTTGTGGAGAACCCGAGTTTACCACCTATCAGCCTCATAGAAACAACAAAAGGACCAATGCCGGCTCAAGGAGGGTTGACCTTGGGGATAAACTGGCAGACTCTCCGGTGCTGCCTGTGATTGGGTGACACACGCCTACATGACCGGGTGTCCCTTTGTCCTCTGTGATTAATGCCCTTAATTTGCTTGCTTGTAGCCTACCTGATAGATTGTGCGTGTGTGTGTGTGTGTGTGTGTTCCAGTTGTCTCCGACGAGGCATTTCTTCTCGACAACTCAGAACGGGTGACAGTGATTTACGTAAGGATTAAAGAATAGATTATCATATCAGACGCAGAGACGGCTCGCTGAAATAACTCAAGGAAAAACAGAGATATCTCACCATGCCATGCATATGGATGAAGATACTGAAATGTGTCCCTCCTTTTCTCTGCGGCGTAGGGCATGCAAGAATGCTTTCTGTTTGCGGCAACTTGACCCAAAGCTATTTCTAGAAGGACTTTAAAGTTTGTTTCGATCATTATTTCCCCCCCGGCTGTCATTGCAACGGCTCAATCACTGCATAAGGAGAGGACTTCACAGGGTCACATTGTTATCATTGATTTCCTCCCCAATGACATGACAATAAATGGCCGGTGACGGAAAGAAGACGGAGAGCACATTTCTGTGCAAAGAAGCCACCATCATTGTTTCTAGGAGTTTTTCTTCTCCTATGGTTCTTCCACAAAGGCGTATTGTTTTTGGTTCTCTGAAACATCCAGTCCTGCAGCCACTGCTGTGCTCCCTGTAATGAAAATACAGAATTTATCTTTATAATGGATCATTATACATCTGCCACAGTGTAATGGCAGCAAGATAAAAATAATGTTGCTTGATTTACCTCACTGGCTTACTCCATTAGATTTTAGTCGGGTAAATTAGCACGGAGGAGGAATCGGGATTGCAGAGCAGGCGAGCTGTGAGATCGAGAACATACGCGCTGTAAAATTGCCCCTTTATGAAAGTTGCATCAGAGGGACATTATAAACAACCCCTGCCAGGGGATTCATTAGTACTGAGCGAAACCGTAGAGAGTACTAGAAGGGACAATGTCCTTTTTCACTCTTCCAAAAAGCCATTAGTGCACTGCTCTGAGTAGCTGTGAGGAGGGATGGGAACCAGGCAGGGATAAGAAGGAAAAAAAGCAGGGAGGCTTACGTGATTGCAAGGAAATAGAATAAAAGAAAATGATGTTCTAAACTTTTACGAAATGTGTCACACGTTACACAAGGGCTCACTGTTTTGTTTTTTTTTTACTTCACAATTTACATTTAGGATTGGATGGTCTTGCTCAGAGCTGGTTTCACGCAGATTTGCCTGAAAGGAAAAACAGGAACTATCTGAAGTGATGGCATCGAAACAGCCTCTTTGTTATAAATAGAGGGGTGCCACTCGGTTCAGTTCTAGGCCCATTGCTTTTTTTTTTTCTTTACAAATTACATAAACAATAGCTTTTCCAGCAGACTTAATACCCATTTTTAAATGGATTACATGATTATACCATAGAGACCCAAATATAAAGCAAGTTAGCCTTGCTAAAGTGAAACATGAAATACTTCCATTACAGCATAATGTAAATCCACAGTTAACGATTTTCTCTGGCAGTTAGCTTTTTTTTTTGAGACACCAGTAATTCTGCTTGACAGATGATTCAGGTTTTGACTTGTTTTCACTTATCAGGAATATATTTTCTCAGTGGCAGCAAAACATGTTACACCAGCCGTCATTAACATGGACGTACATATGCTGTTGTGAATACATAGATGTCTTGTCCTCAAGTATAATTCGACCCAACGTGTTTAAACGTAACATCCAGAAAAAATATTGCCTTATATTGGGCCAACACATGTGTGAGTAGGTATGTATGTAGTGAGCTCTGCTCCAACTCAAGTGACATTTAAATTACAATTCTTTCGATGTTGTTCAGACATCATACGCCCTTAAACTTGTATTATTATATACACAATAATAATACATACATATATTATACCTTCTTCAATCTTAAAAATACATAAGAAATGTGGCTGAAAAGTAAGCTAGCTTTACTTTCAAACGTCATACAGAGAATTATAGTCAAAATTGGGGTGGTTCTCAGAATCTACATATAGTGAGACTGACTACCAGACCAGATCTCAGGACTGGCAAAACACAACTACAACCCATACGGGTAAATAATAAACTTCAAAAGTATACATTTCAAAAGTAAGTTGATAATACATTTGAAAAATATTTTCCGCCAAATAAATGGAATAAAATACAAGCGATTGTAGAACTTCAGTGTCCCTCAGAATTTTAAACTTTGAACTGTGGACCCATGTCAAGGTTCAATTCAAGATTCAAGAATTATAAGATGTACAGTGAAATGAACAATGGCAGCTCCCACACAGATAGCGCAGAATACAGAACAAAAAGCAACCACAACAATACAAGAGAAATTACAATATTTACAATAATATAATATATACATTTTTCTTTTTTAAATACGAAAGTTAGTAAAGAAATGAAATGTATGTGCATGAGATGATGAGTATGTGGATTTTAATGAGGAGGCCCTGGTGAAATGTGAGTGTCAAGTCCAGTCAAGTCAATTTATTTATATAGCCCAATATCACAAATCACAATATGCCTCAGGGGGGCCTTACAACCTGTACAGCCTGCGACACCCTCTGTCCTTAGACCGACCCCCTGGCCTGAGGAAAGAAACAGAGTCTCAGTCTTTCAACTTTGGCTTTGGCGTGACTGCGGAGATCCTGTCCTTAGCGGAGCTGTTGCCAAAACCAGGCAGTGATGTTTCTTGTCAGGATGCTCTCTACAGCTCCAGAGTAAGAAGGTTTGAAGGATCTTCAGGGAGACTCTGAATTTCCTCTGCTGCCTGAGGGTGGTGAACGCGCTGCTTTGCCTTTCTCTGCCCGTTGTGTGTTTGTGCTGTCCATGTCAGACCCTCCGTTGTTGATGTGGAGGCATCTGAAGGTCTTCTCATCGCTGCCGGAGATCGGTCCCACCACCACTGCTGTGTCGTCGGCAAACTCAACGATGGAATGGGAGCTAATTGTTTAAATCAGCTCGGAGCAGATTTATATGACAGTTGTACCGCTAAGATTTTTTAAATCAGAAATTCAACCCATCAGAACGTTCGGTACGTTGAATGCAAATGCAAACCTTACATATGTCAACACCCGTCATGGAAATGTTTGGCTAAGGAAGACAAGTGAATATTAATGAGATAACTGGCATGGTTGCCCCGCTCATCGTGTCTTAATGTATGATTCATAATGACCTAAAGTGACTTGGAACCTCGATCTTCTCTGACAGCTAAGGAGGCAGTTGTGGCGTATCCCAGGGAAAGACAATGACCCCGGTAACTTCAACACAGATTGGCAGCACACGCGTCCCAAGGTCGACAGAGCGCTGGAGCAACAGCTGAGGTTATTTCATTGCATTTCGCCAACTGACTGCATCGCCTCTCACACAAGCCCGAGGCTGCTTTCAACGAGCCCATCCTGCTAATTCTTTTGAAGCACCGTCTGACATTTTGTTATTTTCTCTGGGAATTTAATGCTATTGCCTTTCTCGGCACCACAAGTGCCTTGTGTAGATTAGAAAGAGCACAGGCTAACAAAACCTAAAAGCCACTCAAGTCCAAAATGTAAGGGCAAATTCCCCATCACTTCAAACCATTGCGCTGTCACTTTGACAGGCCATAATACTTATTAAGCTGACAATGCCATGATGACTTGAGCCTCAAAGAGAAAAAAAAGAAAACATTTCATGAGGATACAGGCCAGAGCTGTGGCATTGGTCAGAGCAGTCATGGAGACGGCGAGAGTGAGCCGTTCCTGACCTTGTGAGGGGGTTTTTACGAGTGGAAGAGGTGATAGTTTTTGTCAGCATAAAGTCATTGTGCTTGCTGCTGTAACAGGATGATATCCTGACTCTGCACTGTCTGGAATATACACCCTCCCCTGACAAATTTCAACTCTTTATCCCTTGGAGGGGGACGCAGCAGCCCAGAACCCACTCCCCGTGGGTGAAAGAGAGGAGGATTAGGAGCTCCCCATGTGCGCAGCTGTACGCTCGGAAGTTGTTCTCTTATGTTGATAGAGTGAGACAATTTGTCTAGAAGTGTGACCTTATCCTTTTTGGCACTCGCTTTCCATCAGAGCGGATAGCACTGATGGAGTGATGGATTCCAAAATGTGCTTTTGTGAGGACGCCACCGGCCGACACTGAGCAGCCAAACAAGAACAAGCCATCGTCTTTTCTATCGCTCAAGAGCATTTGAAGCTCTTAAATCACGTGGCAGTGCGCCAAATTGGACTGACGGCCACAAGTAAATTGCAGCTGAGTTTTAAATGGATTGACAAGTGTGAGAATTGCTCTTTCCCGACTAGTTTGGCAAATTCTTCACAAATTAGAAGAATATGGTTCACTGTTAAAAAATGGACCCCATTAGAAATGTGCAACTTTAAAAAAAAAGAAATATACTTGAACAAGTATACGTATGGTGGAGCGTCTTCAGGTATTAAGACAGACATGTTGTGTAGCTGTTTATGTGGCGTAGCAGAAGCTTGCCACAGTCATGGCACAGTAAGTGTAAATGCAAGTTTGATCCCATTCTACTTACATTTTTTTGCGGGCGACTCTGGGTGCTTTGTTTGTAGTTCAAACGGTATTTCAATTACAACTCGGTAACAATGTGCAGAAATGTGTGAAATTAGTGCTTTAAGCCACAACACCAGTGTTGGAGAAGTACCACTACTGCTCATAAAAAGTGATTAGTAACATTATTCATTACATTACTTTCGGATGATGGGCCCATCTCCAAAGCCTCCACGTTCATACCTTCTTTATTCAACACGTGTAGGAATATAAAATGAGACATAATGGTTTTCGCACTCAGCCAGACTCCGACTTGTATAAACAAACCAACAACTAGTTTACCGATGGTGTGCAGCACTGTAGCCCCATCCTCACAGTGAAGCCAAAGGGCTCACGCACTCTCCCAACTCTTGTACAGAACCCTGGGGGATTCAGGCTTACCAGTGACTAATGTTGGCAAGCCAGCTAAGAACACACAATATGTAAATAAGACAACACTGGAGTTACTGGAGGGCATATTCTTGTTCTTCTGGCATAGGCTAACCTCCTCCTCCCAAACCCCCAGCCCCCGTGTCAAGCTAATATGCACAGGACTAGTCCATCCATTGCATGCACCCAAACAAAACTGATATAAATACCTCCATCCAAGTCCTGGCGAGGCAGCAAAGCAGATCCCCAAAATGTCAACTAGCATAGCGTTACTGGGATCGGAAAGTGTAATTGAATTACTTATTTTCAAATCATAACCCCTTAAACTAATTGTTACTACTGATAGAGCGCTGCAGGGAGGACGTATTTTTGTAGGCCAACCCGGAAGTTAGCATCGCCCTGGTTCCCTCGACTAAAAGCCGAAGGCATTTTGGATTATTGCAGAAAATAAGCTCTGTGGCAAAACAAAAGTTTATGATTCAATTCAATTCAATTCAATTTTATTTATATAGCGCCAAATCACAACAAAGTCATCTCATGACACTTTACAAAATAGAGCAGGTCTAGACCGACTCTTTATAATGTTATTACAGAGACCCAACAGGTCCCACCATGAGCAAGCACTTTGGCGACAGTGGCAAGAAAAACTTCCTTTTAAGAGGCAGAAACCTTGAGCAGAACCAGACTCTAGGTGGGCGGTCATCTGCTTTGATACTTTACACGTTTTGTTCAGCGAGGTAATCTTCACTAATGAACACCACTTTTATGATTTTTGAAGCGTAAACGGAATCGCCAGAAGTAAAAAGCTAACGTTAGGCTATAAAGGAACTACAGCACGGTCGCATTACTTTAACGTCACCACCGCTGAGCTTCACTTTGAAGAGAGTATAGATAGATATAGATATACAGACAGACAGATATAGAGTATAAACACAACGAGGCTGAGTAGATGACTTTCAGTGTTCGGCATGAAGACGTCAAACCTCTGTAGTCTCATTCAGCCGCTTGTTGGCAACCGCCTTTTTTAAGACACGTAAAAAGCTTCAAAATTCACGAAACCAAACGTTGAAATCTCTCCAGCTTGTGTTAACCACAGACCTTATTACAGGCATCTGACCAAAAAACCCATTCAAGAATCCCGCTGACTTCCAGACGAGGGGAGCCGGAAGTGTTCCATTCAGCCACACCGCTCAAGCTCATCGCACCAGTCAACTGGACTTCTCATGTCAGCTGCCACAGCCCCAAAGCACCGCATGACTCCTTAACACACAGTACGTCCCGACCCCCTTTTCTTTCCTCACCGCACTACACCGTAGGGCTCAGATGCATACTTCTAAAAACACACCTGCCACCACTGGCATCCCCTGTGGAATAAAATGAGCATATTTATCTCATGAGCTGAGTTTACCTCATGCATGTGCTTGTACTGGATTTCAATGTCGCTTTCCCTTTAGAGTGCCAAATGAGATGGAAAATTCTCGCGTCAAAAAAGACAAAAAAAACACACGCTCGCTGAAAGCTCACGCACAGCCATCCTCCACAGTGGTGTCAGAACTGAACAGCACAGCATGAAGAGACGCTATATCACAAAGCGGGAGGTTTAGGTTGTCACAGAGTGGTGACATTTTGTGCAGAGCTTCATTATGATAATGAACATTCATTCTCTATCACCAGAACCTCTTGGGCACTCTTCCCTTTAATGTACTTCTCTGAAGGTAACAGTCTCTGACAGTCCTATTTATTGCATTGCATAGCGGGGGTTATTTCTGGAAGTCACTTTTAAAACAGTTGCTACAGAGGATATCTGTGAAAATCTATATCAAAGCAGCCTCCCGCAATGTATTATCGGGTGTTATGGGAAATAAACTCGGTGTTGAAAGTAATAACGTCTTTCCCCCCGATGTCCCCCTGCTTTGGCCTGTTTGTTGGCTCTGAATATGCATGATTGCTTTTTTGATTGACTGAGCAACGATGAATCTTAAAAATTAAAAAGCACCAAAGCAGCAAAATGAGCCGAGCAGCCTGCTTAAATCTAGCATGAAATAAAGTATTCATTCTCTGATTGGGGCACCACTGCACCTTAACAACCCTGTAATGAACCAAAACCACTGCAATCTTATGGCACTGATGCATTACAATATTATCATTTAAAAAGCCTGTTGAGCCCCCCGCCCCCCTCCCCCCCGTGCGCTCGTCTTGTCACCAAAGAACAAATGATATCGGCTCTCATCTCTGGAGGTATAAGAATTCATAGAATTCACACTTAGAGATTTTTAACAAAGCCGCCACGCCATAGCCGAGCCCGACGCAATTACAAATTCTTTCAGGGGAAATGATTAAATGATTTTCATTTACTGCGGTTTTAAAAACTAAAGTGTATGTGCAAATCTGCCCTCCGCTGAGACTCGGCTCGGTAAAAGCTTTCCTCTGTTGCTCTGGGTTTTTCGCGAGCTGATCCCAAAGCACATTCACACCTGCAGACAGACACACCAGCGCGCGTGCACACACTGCATGCATTCTGTGCACTTGCTAACTGTCGCTCACTTGCCTGCTGCTGGGCTCCAGTTCGCAGCGGTTGCCATAGCGATGCATACGAAAGACACAACAGACCTTATTGTGTGTTTCTTCCCTTGATCACATTGTTGACAGAGCCGGGGCCAATAGAAATTTCTGTATCTTAGCAACACTTTACATAGCCTTAAAAGAAGTTCGGGGTGCTGTTTTCAGTGAGTATGGGATTATATCTGTTGGTGTTTGCACTTTAAAAATCGAAACGAATCCCTCCCCCAGCTCACCTACTCGTTTGCTCAATTTTGGCTGCACTTTGTCCGGGATGGTTTTGCTAAATTTAACCCCCCCCCCCACACACACACACACTGGCAGAGAAAAAAAAGACAAATTAAAAAACAGAACAGCATTGCTGAGCAGTACACTGAATAAGAAGGTTTTTTTCTTTTTCAAGTTAAGAGCATCAGTGTTGTTAAAGTGCAGCTGGGGCTGAAAAATGAGAGTCCTGAGAGATGGTGTCAGAGGCTACACCTGCCCCACAGAGCCTGAATAATGCAGTCAGACCACAAGGACACCTGCTGTAGCCCTAACACACAAACACACACACACACACACACACTCATGGGCATGCAGGAAGACACAAGACACATTCATATACAAAACACGCAGCACACAGATGCATCTTAAAACACTGCACATCATGAAAGTCTGTCCATGCAAATGCACAGAGCCAAAATAAGTGCTCTTAATTGGAGTTGGGAGACAAAACGGCGCTATTATCTGTCAGACAGACTCTCTACCTCTTCATCGCCTTTGTCCAGCTCAATTTCCACGGACGCGGATGAGCAAGATCCTTCCCTCACTGAGGGACTCGCATTGGAACCCACACTACTCCGAAAAAAACCGCCCGCTATTCTCACGGGGAGGGAGCCGGGACAGGGAGCGAGCCGAGTTTATGTGATCCGAACAGAACCCTCGATACTTGGCAGGTCTCCACAATGATGTATACGCTAATATATGAAAGTGGGGCGATAAACAAGCTTATTTTACTCATTTTGACCCCCCCCCCCCCAACATCCCCAAAGCGATCGCAGCTTCAATTATTGATAGCTGTCGCTGTTGAGCAGTCATCAGATGGTTGTCAGGCTTAAAGCAAAGGTTGGGAGAGTGGGATGGGGGTGGGGGGGGGGTGGTCATGCTTTCTGTGCTGACAATTTCAAAGCAATTACATGAGAGGGAGCTTTTGGTGAGAAAGTGACTGAAGGCGGGAACATGAAAAAGCTGCTCCCTGCTATCTGTTTCTTTGGGAGGATATTTCAAGGTTGGAAACAGAAAGCAAGAGAAAGAAAGCGCGAGGGAGACTATGGAGGCGAGGCGGGGAAAAAAAAGAGAAGAGATCGGACCATGCCATGTGCCACATTTGCATATTCCTTCGCTTCGGTATTTCCTGCCGTCCTGCGCTGGAGCGCCCCCCGACTCATCAATACTGGATGAGTTATATCTCTCTACAGCGCGGGAGCTGTCAATCTGAGCTCCGACAGGCTCCCGCTGCCAACAGACGAGGGACGCTCACCTGCTGTATCACCTGTGTTTCGCTGTCCTGCCATTAACTCAGTGACCCTCAGTCAAATTGAATGTGGCGCGGAGGGAGAGAGAAAACTGAGGCCTTTCACAACAATGCGATCACAAGCTCTCCTCGCGACGACGAACGTTTCATACGCTTATTTACTTTCGATGAGAAGGTGAATGCCGCTGTCTCATCGGCCCAGTTAATATAGGTGCTGATCTCGGATGCTGTCCAAGCTGCGGGTCATCCTGGACAGCGTCTCACATCCTCTCCGTGACGTACTGGTCGGGCGCAAGAGCAGCTTCACTGGGAGACTCATTCCTCCCAAACGGAGCGCCACAGGAAATCATTCCCGCCTGTGGCCATCAGACTGTGTCAGACACTCAGAAGAAACCTGGAAACCTTCTACACATACTACCTCACTATTACTTATTCTTAAATGTCAATACATACATATATAGACATACATATACATTGCTGTTGTATATATTTTTTACTTTAATTTTTCACTTAAATATTGTAAATGTGTGTATATTTTTTATTCTCTATTTCTTATTTTTATATTTTGTACATACCCCCCCCCCCCCCCCCCCCCCCCACGTCAGGCTTCATGCTCAGTGTGGTCAGGTCTCAGGCCAGTCACTGGCGTTTTCCACATTCAATTTCATCCCATGCAGAGGCTACAAGGTAACCAATTGAATAAATGAATAAAGCCAATCCACCAAAGGTGGGTGCTGCCCTAAGAGGACGGCGTTTCTGGTTGGCTGAGCTGATGAGTTTCAGTCCGACACCCTGTTCTCCTGCAGGTCAACTGCCCTGGGAAAGCAGGTGTCTCTCTTTCAGTGGGGAGCAACACTGTGCGAGTGTGTGACAGAGGAAGCGTGTGTGTGTGTGTGTGTGTGTGTGTGTGTGTGTGTACATGTATGTGTGGGCCTGTGCACGTGTGTGTGCGCGTGCTTCCCACCCCACCCCCAGGAGGGCATTAGGAACACAACCCGGGATTTCGCGGGACACCTGGAACTCCTATTGCAGGGGATTATTTGTTTTGTGCGTAAAAAAGAGCGAGACAAATGTGGACAAGGTTTGAGAGAGAAGGGACAGGTGTAGATCTGGAATAGGAGGATAGAGATGTCTTTGGAAAGCAGGGGTGGGGGGGGGGGGGGGGCAAATGAGGAGAGACAGAAGAATCCCTTCGGCACCCTCGTTCTATTTCAGCACACCATGGGACAGGCTGATGTTTGAGTGAGCACGGGCCAAAACCAACATGGCAACACACAATTAAGGCCCTAATAAATTAGGACACAGTTAACAGCAACGGCAGCATGTCAACGCGGCCCAGGGCGGGGGCTGCGAGCGACATATCGGGGATACTGCGGCTACGTGTTGGAAGCAGACTAATGGGAAGCGATTTGGGGTTGGCCCAAGATATAATTACCGTCCCCACCTCCCCTGTTCAATGAGGCCTGAGGCCTCCTGGGAGAAGCCTATTTCAGTCAGGTAATGGAGAGCCCATGCACGGGAGCGGATGATCAAATTGTCTGCAGCAATCTGCTTTTTTTTTTTTTGCTCTCCTGATCGTCCCCAAAGACGTAAAGAGCTGACCCAAGGATTTCTGTTTCCCTTTCTATTAGAGCCAAGCCAGCTTTAGAGGCAAAGCTCTCCCCCAACATCACAGTTGTTGTATGGTGGCGGTGGTTGTGTTGTGCACGCGTGGGGGGGGGGGGGGGGGGGGGGGGTTCGCGTCGGGTACGATAGCAGAGCTTCGCTGTGATTTATGTGTTGTCACGCTAACAGGAGCATAATGAAGTTGTTCTTGCAAACACATGTTTGGGCTCTTAGCGTCCCAACTCTACAGCTGGGAGAGAGAGAGAAAGGGAGGCTCGCACACATAACCGAGGAGGACCAGGAGAGAGAGAGAGCAAATCCATGCGGTAATCATCAAATTAACGTGGTCCCTGCGACATCTGTGACAAGACGTCACTTTATTCACGGCTGAAAAGAAAGCCAGCGGTGTCGAAGTGATCCAGTATGGACATCGCCGAAAAAAAGCATAGAAGCACAGGTGCAAGATCACGAGCACTGCACCTCGCAGACAAGCAGTTAGACGGCAAACAACAATCACAATGCTTAAACCCAGGATGAGGTTAGAGGCTGGCGTAAGATAAATATAAAATATATATATATATATGAAACCGGCATGTTTGCACCGTAAATAAAGAACCAAAATGACAACTCTCTCCCTTCTCCTCTCTTTTCAGCACTGCTGGGCTGGACCATCAGCTGTCAGTGCCTTATTCCGGATGCCTTAGATCTGATCTGGGTCTTGACCCTCCAGGAGACTCAGCCTCACCCTCCTGCCTCTTCTCCCTTTGTGCGAATTGTTTCCTTGAGTTTTGCTTCTGTGTGTATAGTCTGTCCTATTTCCAGGCCTTGGCAGGAGGAGGTTGCGTGGCCTTGGTCCTTACTTTTTTTTTTTTTTGGTACCCAGCGCCTGAAATGGACCAGAAAAAGGTTCCAGTACCCTAATTCAGCAGTCGCATGTGTCTTGGATGTATTCATATTTATACTCATATCTTGGCAATTATTTTTGCATGCATTTCATTACATACGGCACACGTTCCCCAGTTCGTACACAAATACAATATTGCACGTATGCTAGAATAAAAGCAACTGAAAATATATCTGTTGGCCTACAGAGTCAATTGGATAATGAGAAGGAACACCAAAGGCTAGTCCATGATGTCTGGGCACAGACTGCGTGGTGCAGTCACATCAAAGGCCACCTTGAAGTACAGTGTGTCAACTCAACTTAAACTGATAAACTTTATCTTCTGGTAAATCAGCATTTCCCCCTTGTAATAGTGGTGTATACATAGCATGACAGAACAAACATTGTTGCACTGGCTCAGGCCTGAAAAACATGCAGGGCTTCTGTGCTTTGTTGTCACACTTTTGTCTTTGACATTGAAAACTGGATAAAAGCAGGTGGATGCCACATAAGACCTGTATTATGTCTACGGGAACCCTCGCCAGTTGTAAACCTTCTTCCTGGTCCTCAGAAGTGCCAGCACTCGGTAGCGGCGAGTACCGGCACATTTCAGGCACTGGTAGCAACCTGAGAGTTACTCGACGTCTTGCTGGATCCTATTCTCTGTTGTTCTTCCTGAGGTTTATTCCATTTATTTTTACCCCCCATAAAAGTTTTTTTTTTTTTTTAACAATAAAAGTTCCTGTATGGCTTTTAAAGGCTTTATCTTCAAAACATCAGACCTGCATCCTGCGTACGTGTACATAGTTGAATAGGCATTTCAGCAATGAAGGATTGCACTTCCAAAATGCTACCAGTACCCTCTGTTTATTAGACCCTTCCTTCTGGGAAATATTATCATATTTCAAACCCTATGCTCCCGGTTTGTAACACAGGCTTTCTGCTATGATGTGTGGTCTCCAAGCTCCGGGCGAAATGACCCAGTGATGACATCAAGTGCTATTTTCTCAGACTTGGGGGGGGGGGAAAGCTCTCTCCGGAGCCACACAGTATATTACGCAACTGTTTTCACCAGCTGAGTGGTACTCGCTATGACTAGCAAATTGTAAAATCTATGGAGCTGACCTTTAAAGAATTAACCAAAAAAAAAAAAAAAAGAAGAAGAGAAAAAAAAAAAGACGTTTTTAGTCAAAATATTGTGCGTATCCAACCATGAACCACGTGTAAAGAGTCAATCCAAACTGTGAGCTGAATACGTCGTTACACCCCTGCGTCAAAAACCACAGGGCATGCGATCTTTATTTAGAGTAACACACACACACACACACACACACACTGCTGCTTGTAGTCGTTTTATCCTTCAGGGTTCTCAACGATCAAGAGTAACTGACAATACAGAACGTCTGTTACACACCGATTAGGAGGAGAGAGTGAAAACTGAGGATGACTCTCTTGCCCTCCCACAGCACGCGTTTTCAAGTATTTCGCCAGAAGAAAAAAAAAGAACTGAACGCGTAGAGCAGTGTAGATAAATCCATGCCACACAACTATCACATTGTTTGCTATAATTAAACTCTGCCATCCCTCGCGGATGGTGACAGAGACTTCAGTCAGTGAAAACATGTGACAAGCTCCCAGCGGGTTGTTTGTATTGTCAGTGATAGTTTATCAATAACCCGGATCTTAATCTTTCTTTCTCTGGCACTTGGGTCCCCGGGTCTTTCTACATCGACCTTTACCAACTGGCATTACAACATGACTGAATGACTTCTGGTGCGGAGAGAGACTGTCTTTACAGTCCCCATGGAAATTAACCTCAACGCCAATGTTTTGCCTCCTATATCCGCTTTAATGGCTTTTTAATGAAACCGGGGGAAAAAAGGAACCCTTTAAATTTAACAATTACCTGTAAAAAAAAAAAACAACAACCAAAAAAACAAAAAAACTTTAATGTTCAGACAATGAGTCATCCCAGACCTTTTTGGGCATTGTGGACTAGTAAGTGGCCTTTCAGAGACATGAGGTATATACACGTCATAATAATGTAAAATGAGGATGTGGATGATTCATAGTCTTTTATTTTCACGGAAAAAGTCCATTTGGCAAATCTTAAACAACCGCGCAGCCATTTGTGCCCTCAAAACATAATAATGGGCAGCCGTATTGGGAAAGAGCCGCCCGTTTGGAGGCATTTTATCAAAATCATAAACTCTTTCCCTCGGGGTGAGCCCCCACTTCTTCATGGGGCCTTGACACCAGAGGTTAGCGAGAGGTGAGTGTCTCTCTATCTTCAGCGAATAGAAGAATGGAACTCCCATATGTCCCCGCTGGCCCTGAAGGCTATCAGGTTCAGGCATCTATACCTTGAAAATGCTCTCTGTCCAGTGTCCCCTTTCATTCATCATCGCCCTTATAATGTCTGGAAGAAATATGCTGCTGTAAGTATCATCTTTCATGGGTGTCACAGGTTGAGTCCCCCATTTGTTCTGAAGCCATACAGTTCCTGTAATTCTTTCGGGTAGCCCCTGCAGGCCTAGGAGTCCGGCAGTTAAGGCTGTTTAAACAAAAAGAAAACGGGGCATTGGCAACCAGTGTGCTTTTTGGTTCTGTAAGAGGATTATATTGGACTTTTTCAACTATCATATTCAGGTGTCTAGTAAATGGGAGATAAAAAATGCATTAAACACACAAAATGTGTTATACTGATTTTAAAGGTCCCATGTTGTAGAAAGTGACATGTCCATGTCTTGTCTGGTTCTAAAGCAGGTCTGGGTGCTGTAGAAATACTGTGAAAGGATCAAAACGCTCAGTCCACGGAGAAATGAAACACGGCCCGTATTCAGACACCGTGCCTTTAAACGAGCCGTCAGGACTTCCGTAAGGTTGTGATGTCACAGCTATACACTTTTAATCATTTCATCAGAGAGGGATTTTCTGTACCAATCAAGTTTTTCCAAATTAAGCTTCTGACCAAACCTTATCTCTAAGTTTTCATTTTCCCCAGAATGAGTAAGATGTAAAAAAAACAATCTGGCCTTGAAAAGACTTGTTAACTGAAAAAGAAAATATTGGCAACTTTGTGGTATCTACTCCTTTGCCTCTGCTGTTCTTACAGCCATTATAAGAATTATTTTTATTGCTTTGATCGTCTGCAAGCTGGCACCCCAAAACAAACGAACCCCACAGGGCAAACGCCACTACGCCTATGCATGCATGATCAAAACGCCAATCAGAAACCTGCAAAGATAGATGATACACAACACAGCAGCAACACACACACACAAGGCATGGCAGAGACACTAGAGGTGGCACAGGTGGATGAATTGATAAGACATTTGTCAGCCTGGTCAGATATCTACTCCATCAACCAGCAGTACGATTATAAAAAAAAATTGAATACATACATCACATTAAGAAGTTGTGCTGCTGTTGAGCTTCATCGTCTCCATATGCTGCATCTCAAGTAACGAGCGCCGCGTTGGTGGAAGCTGACGGATGTGATAATTAGCTCAGCATCTTCAAGCGGCAGCCTCGGCTGATGCATGCACGTGTCATCCAGTTGACTGGCCAAAGTTCTCCAAGAATAGGGACAGATATCACCTCAGATGTGTCAGATAACAAATTAGCAAACCTCCTCTCAACACCCCCCAGCCCCCCTACCCCTCCCCCCCGTAAATCGGTTTGCATGACAACAGTTTCAGCGAGTCGCTCATCTTCCTAATTTGTCTGTCTGCAGCGCATTAGTGTTCAAATCTCGTTTTTAATCATCATTTGTCAAACACAGATACAACAGACGCATCATAACATTCCCACTGTCAGACGCATGTGCAGCTGGCGCCATCAAATACAATTTCTACCTGATCTGTATTATACATCATACATATCATCATCATTCTCCTCATCTATTCTAGCTCATACTTCTGGTCTTAAAACATCTTCACGGTCAGAATTCATAGAGTGAGAGTAGGATAGATAGTCTCAAGTTTCAGCCTGCAGCTTTAAATCTGGTGTAGAGATATAAATATTGCAGACATTATACACCTGAGGTAATTAATCTTTTTTTTTTTTTTTTCCTCTTTTCAGGCTACTGTTTATAAATCCAGACCAGCGTTTATCTGCTCTACAACATGCCATGTCGTCAAGATGTTGATATGAGGTGAAGTGGCTAGAAGACGTAATAAGAACGGCAGGGAAATTAATTGGACATGCATTGATTTGCAAATGCAGGCCAGAAAACAACTTTGTTTAATTTGTTTTTAAACAGCTCGTGAAATACTATGGTTCTTTCCATTCAAATGTAATTGTGACGTGGGATTATAAACAACGTGCAGTTTTTCCCTCACATCTTCATGTTGCTTATGCAGCTTATGTCGTTTTATATCACATGTTGGAACATGACTTAACTTGTTGGAACATGACTTCACTTTCTTGTCTAATTATTAAGGTTGCCTTGATGTCATTTCAAGACTTTGTTGCGGACTTGCTTTTGAGGAATCTCGAGAAAATTGCATCAGCAAAGCTGCAGCTGGAAGTACTGTTTGACACTCAATCATACCAAGGAGGCACTGTCACCTCACAGCAAGAAGGACCTGACTCTAGTCCCTCTCTTGGAAGCATTTGCATGCTGTACCCTTCTTCTTCTTCTTCTTCTACAGTAGGTTACAAAAAATATGCAAGTGGATTGGAGACTCTAAATTGCCCCGGGGATATACATTTTTGATTGAAGCAACCGTGTAAGCCCAGTGATAAAATATACCGAATATTCCACCTCGTCGTGACCCTCGAGTGGAAAAGGGTAATACATTATTAATTATTAAATTTTGAATTACTGAATATGAAGATCCGGTGAACGTGACATAGTGCTTCAATGGGTTTGAACTTCTACACTTTTGGACTTCAGGCCGGATCATCGACAGGGGAGAGCAGGGAGCCACAGACACTCAGGGCCAAAGCCACGGGTTTACTTTTGGTCAGTCGGTTTGTGGTAACGCGATCACTTGCCAATTTGTTTGGAAATATCCACGTTTAAAATTCAAAGGTGGTCTTAACGGAGACATCTGCATTATTATGATGTCAAGGGCCTGTCTTGTAGAGGGACTAGTTGACAGTACAGTTTACATTGTGCGTAAATAGTTACATGCACCTACCCAAATACATTTGCGTTCAATGAAATCACCGCAAATGTCATTTGCACACAGCAAACCTAGGGGCGGCAATATTCCGACATAAGAGTGCTGGTTGGTTTCTGGGGCTGCAGGCAAAATATAATGAAGCTGCCACGTGTAGTCTGCTGTGTCAATTGTGCTTAATGGCTAGCCGAAGGTGACATGATACATAAATATACACACACAATGCACAGAAAATAGACAGAATGGGTTTCAATAGGGGCTCGCAGCTCATTTCTGCCCTGGACCCTACACATTTACAAACACACTCACGACGTTCAGACCTAGAGGGCAATTTACAATATTCAGTATAATATAATGGAGCACCTGGGGGGAACTCACAAAGGCGTGGGAAGAACATACCTGCCAGGACCTTCTTGCTATGGGTACTGATGCACACTTTGTGGCCATTTGGAGGCAGTAGTAGAAACAAGTTGTTAACTCAACACTGATATAATGATCAAATGTATCTCTATAAACAGATATCTGCAGGCAAGGGACGAGGTTTTGGTATCGAACACGTTGGCCGTTGCCCCCAGAAGCCAAATCGTCATCAGACAATTGCCGACAGCCATTTGGTGTCGTGTTTCTAGCCAATATTCACTCTCTTTTAGCTCAGTTTCTGGTCTTCACCAACTGAAGAAAATATCTGGCTCTTTGGCTGCTAAATGCTCCACTGTGTTCACCAGCTAGTAACTGGCAGGCAGTGTACAGTGGGTTTTCAGAGCTTTCAGTTGGAAAGCGCCATGAAAGCATTGAAAGTGAAACAAAACAGTGAAGTTGTTCTTTACTTATAAACCATCACTGCATTACTTCAATCCTCATGCATGAATGTATGAGTCAAGTGGCTTCATCCGCTAATAACCATGATTTTACCATAGAGTTTTTCAAATGATGGTATGAAAGAAGAGACGCACACGATCATGAGAAGTTGAACCTAATGAAATGAATTCCACAGCTACGTCCCCTGCTTCTGTTTTTAGTTGGCCTAGCCTTGTGTTGAGTTCTGTGTGTCTCTTAATATAAACTAACATTGTAAGGGATTGGAAAGAGCTATCTTTGCAGTTAAAATTGCAGAATTTGGCCCAAGGAAACACACACTGAACATTCGACAAAAGGAAAAAAAGCCTTGCGGAGAACATAAAATCCTTTGAAAGGTGTCCCTAATGTGTCATATAAAGAGGGGAAACATAGGACCCTGGGAGCATAGAACCAAGCAACCTAAGTTGATCCACTTTAACCTAAAATTATACATTTCACTAACTAGTAGGGGCTAACTGTAATCAGAGGCGGCAGCTACATTTTATGATTTTATCGTTATTTTACCACGGCCATGAGTTGGCCAAAGTTAGTGGCTATTTTTTTGGGGGGGGGGTCATACTGTATGTGCCAAGCAAGGTCTTCCTCTTGGTTGAGAAGTCTGCTAGTCTCTTTTATTCAGAAGCTGTCTGACAGAATTATTAATCGATTCAGTTTAACATATTTGCATTCAAAAGACTCCAATATCCTACTCGCCAATACACAAATAGCATATGCGCATAAATTCCAAGTACTGCCGGCATGTGAAACGGTGCATTTGGCCACTGTGCGATGCCATTTTCACATCTGGTCTACAGGGGACGCTTAAATTACAGGTCAATACAGCAAGACGTATTGTCACTAATGGAGGGGCATGATTTGTAGGGGACGATGTTTACTCCTGCCACGTTTATATGTACAAAAGAACGAGCTATCCCATGTTGACACAGTTTGATGAACAGCCACTTAAGGAACGTCAGTCGCTGGCGAGATATCTTTGGCACAGAAACGTTTGTGCGAACGTTCAATACTTAAAGATA
This sequence comes from Enoplosus armatus, assembly GCF_043641665.1. Classification (NCBI taxonomy): domain Eukaryota; kingdom Metazoa; phylum Chordata; class Actinopteri; order Centrarchiformes; family Enoplosidae; genus Enoplosus; species Enoplosus armatus. The sequence goes on along the minus strand of NC_092186.1, from coordinate 25,173,103 downwards.
TGAATCACACCGTCAAGTAAGTCCTCTCTGCTGTCGCAAGCATTAGCAATTATAAATTCAAGCTTTGGTGATCGCTGAAGAGGTCGAGTCTGTGAAATCATTTTCTCACGTGGATGGGCCTACTAGTGTTATCCATTGGTGACATTATAAAGATATCGTTTGTTATCATTACTGCGACTGTTTCATCGATTGTGCTAAAGTCTACAGCGCAGACGCTCACCAGCATCTGACTCCAGTCACTCTGAGGGTGACTGGAACGGCTCTAATTACACGCTGACGCAGCTTCACAGCCTGCGTAGACGTACGGGTGTTTTGATGTTCACAGTGTTCATTCTTGTGAACTCGCTTGCATGTGCCTGAATAAACCTGGATGTCACTCCGCTGCCTTGTCGAATTAGAGGTCCCTGATGCGAAAACGACGCCAATCTGTCGAGTCCTGTGGCGTTCACAAGATCGCGCGGAAGGTAGGATGATATGCAGGACTCATCATTTTGTAATTTGAGTGAATGCTCCAAGGAAACGGCGTTGTCTGCAAATCCAACTGCATCATGTCAGTAGACCAAGGCAAGCCCCAGCACCTGAGGCGAGAATGACCGATGACTTCCTTTATCATCCTTGCATGTGTGACCACTCAACAGATCAATGATCACAATAATCTATAAATGTCAAGACATAATGTATTAGAATCAAATAACAAGTACATAAAATATGCATTGTAATATGTGTTATGTTTATTAGTTTATGTTGCTGTTTGTGAATAAATGTGTATTATCTAATGAAATGCATAGATGCAATATTGGTACCTCTTAGAGGTGCACGCCGTTTATGCAGCCAGGATTGATTTCAAATGCAGAAGATGGACGCCCGATATTCAGGGGGGAGAAAACGAAAACCGCCACGTGACCCGCTAAATCAGTAGCCTTGTTAATCAGTCGTTCTCCACCAACAACATCCGGTTACTTTAAACAACACAGACAACCCACAAAACATATGGTATATTATTTTAATTCCATTCACCTCATGGTGGAAACGCAATCGTTTTTATGAAGAAATAGCTGTTCCCTTTCGAATGCAATCTAAATTACAGGGCGTGACTGTGACCATTTCCTGCACCCACCCAATGATGCTCTGACCTTTTCCTTAACGACGCAGGAATAGTTGGTAATTACTGCGGCTGACAAGGCGAATGAAATATGTACAATTCCATCGCTGCGTTAGTAATGCCACCACCTCGTTCCCTGATGTCTACAATCCATCACGCTGAGATGACATGACGTGTGCTTGCGTTACATGTAGCTGACAGCTCAGCCGCCGCACATATAGGAACAAAGGCCCCTTTTCGTAGCTCTTGGAAAGGTCGTCGGCTGAGAAACCTATTACACCCTGAAAGGTATTGTGAATTCTGATGTCGGGTAATTTGCCTCAGTTAAAGACCTATAGTTGGCTCTTAATGCCTCTCATGTCATCCCTTCACAAGATTTGTATTACACGCTTTTAATGACCTATGACCCCGATAATATGATAAAACAAAACTTTCCATAAACTAAACTTTTGGGGTACTTGCGAGACTTGGGCGTTGGGTTCTTCTATGCGATTTTTATTGTATTTCGCACACCAAGACCATGTCCAGGGCATAGCAACCACTTATATTCTTTTAAGGATTGCTCCAATGGATCGTGGTCTTTGAATTTTCATACGTTTTCTTTTCCCCGCACCGTGCTGCAACATCCTCTGGTGCACCTATTTCTACTGCTGATTCCAGCTCCTTCTGAAGGGACATCAAAACACCAAATGTGTCAGTATTTGCCCAAAACCGGGATTTCCGTTGTTCTCAATTACACAATAGTCATCATATGTAGTAGTAAAATGGTGGTCGGGTTTGTACATTTCCCTAATAACCTCTTGCTTTCGTGAAGTTTCGTGACTGTATTTTGTTGTATGGTTGTGACGCTATCGTGTTGACAAAATCTGTCCACAGAACACCTGGCAAAGTACTCAAAACCGCTTCTGTGATAGTTCCCGGACCACATTTTGCCATGATGACGCACACACAGACTCACAAGGTGAAAACCATATCATCCACACCCTGCCACAGCTGGTAATTACAAGTGGGGAGTCCTGATTTTTCTGCTTAAAAACACGCAAGTACCTGAAAACCAAACAAACACTGACGCTTCGTATCCGTCAAAGACTGACGCTCACGGCATTTAAACCCAAATGTGATGGATATAGTTGTCACATGGTACAAAAGGTAGCCATGAAGCACATGAACTTGACTTAACAATCTGACGAGGGTGAAAGGAAGTGAAGCGGTACGTGTAGTGAAGGCGGATTAGGATAAGCTCAGAGGACTGCAGGGCTGACGAGGAATGGGAACAGGTGGGCGGATGGGTGTGGCGGTCAGGTGATGAGAAAAGGATGGAAAGTCCAAGGACTTTCTGGTGGACAGCTAGAGGAAGGCAGGTCTGAACATGCCCTGGGAGAAGTGAGCCATGACCAACCCTGCAATCAAACCGTCTTGAACTGTCAGAATTCTCACAATTCCTAAACACGGGAATCTTTCCCATCTCTACCATCGATCCCATATGAAGTGAATGCGAAAGCACTTGGAAAATTGGGTTTATTCTCAACTCCTGAACTGGACTAACATGAATCGATATAATATTAATCTTCCCCCTAAAGCGTCTCGAGAACGATGGAAAATAAAAGCAAACCCTGTGAGATGGAGGAGATGCATTTGTCCTGTATTCTATGTGATACCCCTTTTTCATAGCAAGACCTGTTGTAAAAAGAAAAGGCAAAGGCGTAACTGATAACATTAACGATTGGCTCCATTCCATTTAAGCGTCCCCAGCAAGCCACGCCAGTGAGCAAGCAACATTTTTATATACGCCCTGAAACCGGACCCCCCCCGAACGCGATTACCTCTGTGCTATTCTTGCTATGAAGTGTCAAAATGTCTGCCATGAAAAAAGGGTCCGCAACGCAGAAAGTCAATAAAATGCCACGACTTTCAGCGTGCGCATGAGAGAGAGAGAGAGAGACTGCAGTTATCAAAGTCAAGCATGCATTCTTAGTCCTTCAGATAGCCCACTGTGTGTCATTAGCGCTGATTTGCATCAGGAGTGCTCAGACACGCAGCACATTGGTTTCATGCCTCATGCAATACATCCTGTGGGCTCCAAGACGCGCCAGCTCAAACACTCGAGTGGAGGGAAGAACACAGAATGAATGTCTGCACTCACTCATAAATTCCCATGCTTTTTTTTTTTTTTTTTTTTTTTTTTTAATACACAGCACAAGACAGGAGCAAACACATTTCAGTGCTTCACCTTTGTCAGCATTTCCTTTTGTTCTTGATGCGTTCAGCCATCCTCTTATAAAAAAAAAAAAGTTTCAGAGTAGGGTTGGTTTTTGCTTTCTTCTAGCTCGCATGCTGACAGGGGTTTTGCATGTGTATCCTCTGGAGACGGATCTCTCTCTCTAGCTGGGAGGTGTTTTACAGGCTTTACAACAGAACAGCTCCCCCCCCCCCCCCCCCCCCCCCGGGACTCTCAAACAGACACAAATCACTTTGACATGTCTTTCTTCTTCCCTTTTTTTTTTTTTTTTTCCCCCATACAGGATATAGACATTTGGAGAAATGGCCAACACTACATGTCACATCCTGGTCTCCAATAACAAGTGATGACTTTGAGAATAAATAGTCACTCGTAAACATTACGCTGTCAGTCAAAACAGAATGAAATGCACAGGTTTTACTGTGACAGAGAATTTTTTTGCGCGAGATGTTACTTCAACATGAAACGCTGCATTTGTACAGTTTTACGGTTCCCCTGGGTCCGCATTAGTCCGGCTTTTTTGTATCACGCAGAGTCTTCCGATTCCAATACAGCAAATCAGTGCCGTCGGAGCAGTGATATGGAAATCCTTTTCATCCAACGAGAGAGAGATTAATGGAAAGAACCCAAGCTGTGAGCAGGGCTGAAATTCACCAAGCCGCATGCTCTTTATGTGCTAAAGGGTTGCACAGTACAATGGTGTTTTGTTTTTTTATGTTACCGCTCTCTTCCTGACGGAAAATACTACATTTGCAATAATTCAAGCCCGGGATACCACTCTCTGTCGTGCTTCCTCTCAATCTCTTCATCTAGTTCCATCTCCGTCCGGCTGTCACCATTACGAACCCAGCCCGTCGCTCTGCAACGCACCTGTGATGCTTCACGGCAAAAGCTTCCTTCTGAGCGGGGGAAAGTTTGCATCGCACATTGGTGTGGGGGGGACAAGCCTCGATTACTATCCTCCTTTTACAAATTCGCAATGAAAACTGAATGTTTGTTGCTTGTGAGGTTCAGGCGGTCACAAGGTTTAGGCCTCTGAGAGAGACGTTTTATAGGCTGAATAAAACGCTCTTGAGTCGGCTTATTGGTTTTCTTTCTTTTAATTTCCCTGGGACGCAGGAGATAAGTGACCTGTGACTAATTTACTGTGCGGTCAGAGGTGGACGTTACGCAGGCACGCGCACCACCGCTCTTTTATTCTGCTTGGTCTTTCACAACTTCCACCCCGGGTTACTAATTATGCGAAGTTGACCCGTTCTATCCGGATCTCTGTGGAGATCGATGCGATCGTGTTAACGTCAATCGTGGCAAGAGGAGAAATCCTAAGCAGCAAACTTGACATTGTATGTTGGAACAATGCAAATATCATTTTTACTTTTAATGCGCCTGTTAACATTCCCTGGTAGGACTTGAACTGCCATCTAACCACCGTGCGCCGTTTGCATACCGCGAGGCCTTGATTTTGAGTGACTCGTCCCTTGTCAGGAGCTAAAATGTTCTTGCCTTCAGATCGATTTCATCAGCAGTGAAGTGGATGACCCTGATGAAGTGTGATGCTTCATCAACTCGAAAAGCAAAATGAATTACTTTTCTTCAATTTAGGCTCTTTCCAGGATTTTTTTTTCTCATCATAAGATGCACAACAACACAGCAAATAAGCGCAGGCGCGCTGTCGGAGCTTTCATTTTCTTGTCATCTCCGATCCCCCTGCGGGGAGCTCCGGAGGAGCCACCGCAATAAATGACTCTTTTTTTTTTTTCTTTTCTTTTTTTTTTTTGGTCATTTAGACGAGGGCGCCGATGAATTTATGTTACTCAGTGAGTTGACAAATGTGTCTTCACGTGTCTGAGTTGCTTTAGCCTATTAGTTGTGAAATGAGAAAATAAAGTGTAACACCACAGTGACGGCAAAGCCCAGCATTATGTGTCACAGTCACTTTCAATTTGGCTGCAGGGTGGGCAGCTGCTTACAGAGAGTGTCGTCCTGGACTGTTAAATTTTAATCCAGGTGGCAGTTGCAGAGGCAACTCAGTACATTTACTCAAGTGTTCCACTTAAGTACAATTATTACTGTTTTAATTATTATAATTTTGAGGCACTTGTTACTTTACTTGAGTGTCTCCGTTGTCTACGCTACTATTTAGTTGACAGGTTAAAGGAATGACTATTTTCAGTATCGAACGCTCTGTGAGGCTTAAAAGGGTGAAACGTTTATAGCTTCATAGTCAGGATCCGCTGCAGTTACACTGGATTTCATTGGCGGCGCGTTGGTCACAAACACTCTGAAAGTAGCCGTCGTTCTGCATTACGAATACTGTAAATCAACATGAATAAATATCTTCCCGAGTCTTAAAACGCGTGACGCTCCTTGATCTGTTAAATTCTGTTAAATCCGAGCCAAGCGAATGCCTCCCAGTGTATGGCAGCCGTAACGCTTTGCTCATTCAGTGTAAGCAGCAGAATAAATGCTGACTAAAAGCTCTACATATGCATCCGGCGACAATAACTAAATGTGATTCAGGAGAATGATTCGGCTTCAATAATTGGTAGCGGCATTTCACCTTTTCTTTGGTCGCTGTCACGCACAAGACAGACGAGTAAAATAGCTATAATGTTTTTTTGTTTTTTTTTCTTCTTTTGCTTGCTTCGCTCCCATTTATCAAGGCACCTCCTCATCTGTCTTCTAAATAATGGTCCTCTCAGTGTATTCTCTGTCTGAAATGAGAAATTGACTTATTGTTGGCAAACACTTTCTAAAACACAATTAAGATTTTTTTTTTTTTTTTTTTTTTTTTCCTCTTTGAGCTTACTCCTCCATTTCCTCAGCGTTGCGCACATAAAACACTCGCTTTAAAGCCGAAGATAAAACGCACTGGTGTTGGAAGTAGTCTCTTCTGCCCCAGTTAAACATAACAGATCTATTACTCCAGTTCATAAATAAAAGAAATGATCAGATGGGGATTTGTATAGGTTCTGTAAATAATGCAAGAACGAGAACTGCAAATTAGAAAATAAAAAGAAATGCTACCCGTCTGCTAAACATTGCCAGACAGAGGTTCACAAAGGAAAGTAAAATGCCTCAGAGCAGTACATTCTGTACAATAATTAGACCCCATAGGACCAAGTCTGAGGTTACCGTGAGGGCTTCTAAATCTTCTCACGTAGGGTAAATCGTAATGAAAATGGTTAACAGTGTTCAGAGCCTGCCTTTAAGTGTGATTGAATATGTATGGCACTTTGCCTATCTGTTCTGTTCTTTACATAATCTGCTTTATTCTTCGGAGCGATCGGTATGCTTGAAAAGCAACGGTGGAAAGCGGCGAAAGTTATTCTTTGAGTACCATATAAGGGCTATACTTTTGTCGAGGTATTTGTACTTTATTACACTTCTCCGCTACATTTCTTTGCTGCCTAAAGTAGCACGGTATGCAACGAGTTCATTTCCAGATGAAGCTGCCCAATTAGCTCCACCTAGGACAGTCAAAACAATGAAGTAATGCTTACATGCTAAGGCAAGTATTACATTAACTGTAATTTAATATCTAGTAAATTGATAGTGATTAGTGATTTTTTTTTGGCCACTTAGGGGGCAGCGCAACAAGCACAACACTTATGTATTTTCAATTTCTAAAGTGATATGGCAAACTGCAATATTAGAAAGTCCTACAGCTAAAGTAGCATGGTATGCAACAAGTTCATTTCCAGACGAAGCCGCCCAACCCTGCCCCTACTGTATATTCGCCATTCTTATATCTCTGGTTTGGTCTCTACCAACTCCTGAGGGAAATATCCATGGATGTGTTAGAAGAACTTGATTATTATTATTATTTGAATGAAAATCGCTCGCCCCAACAGAGAAGCCAAAATGAGCTTTCTAGCATCCTGGTTTGCTTCCACATTGTGCTGCCTTGTGTCTTATTCCGTCCATGGAAATATCTGGCTCTTGGGTGGCTAAATGCTACGCTATATTCGCTAGCTAGGTGCTAACTGTGTCTGTCTGCCGTTTGGTGCAGTTAGTTAACAGTTGGTTTTTATAGCTATTTTTTTTTTTTTAATTGAAAATGATGCCGTAAAAGAGACTCAGTGTATCTGTTGAACTGAGTCCGTTGGTAATTCTTTGTGGGTTCATCACTATCAAGTCATTTAATCAATTGCTAATTATACTATATTAGTGCAGCTTTAAGTAACATGCAGGACGCATGTGAATATGTCTTTCCTTCCTTCTGAAAACCTACCCTGTGTCTAAATATTATACAGACACTTATAGTAAACACATTGTGAAGAAAGTCTAAGCGAATTAATGGCGTGAAAAATGGAACTCGCATTCTTCGCACAGAGCGTCGAAGAAAAAAACAAATTGGATACATAACAAGACCAAATGAGAGTGAGGATCTGAGCAGAATATCTGTGAAATACATTTAAGGGAGAAACGCATCCAAATAGCATGTTGATATTCCCGAGGCAGGGGTACCAGAGCACTGTACTGAACTGTGGGCTCCGCATGAATGTGTTGAGAAATAGTGAGCATGTTTTATTCATAAGGATACCGCATTTCCTCAATGTAATGCTGCAGAAAAAGTACATACTGTGGACAAAAACAACTTCATACCCTCAAGCCTGATGATGCCAGTAATGTTGATTTTACTGGCATAAGATCTTCTTGACTGAGGTAAGATGTTGTTTCCCCCCCTCCCCCTAAATTATTCTAAATTGATGTTTACCTCAGTGGCTGGCCATCGCCCAAAATCACTCTGGAAGTGGACACCAAATTACCAAGAAAAAGAAATTGCTACTTACTCTACTACTAGATTATGTTCACACAGCAAAGTTTTTTTTTCCAATCAAGGAAGTGTGACATTCCTATACTGCAGAGAAGTTGTAGGCTAGGAGGTCGGGGTGAGTGGTTTCGGCGTTTAAAGGGCAGGACTTTGACACGGAAGACCGTGGCTTGTGTGCTGCACCCTACATGTTGGGTTCAGGCCACTAGAAAAAACCTGGTCGCTAACACCGTTAACAATGTCCGTCGAAATGAAGATCGACGCAAACATTTTTGGTTATGGTCCAGTGGCCGCTGGGGTCAAATTCTGATGCTTCGTCCTTCACCCCAACCCCCTCCCTGAAGATGTGTTGAGACACAACAAAGCAAATGTTCAATTGCATACAAAGTCAGTGGGAAGTTGCCAGCAGTGGGTGCGGACAGGTAGAAATCCGCTCTGGGCAGTATGGATTGAGGTACTGATGTGTCCGCGTATTTTGAAAACGTTTCAGCTGGAGTGAAACGGGGCCCCGTTCAGTACTATGAAACTCGCTCGGTGGCGCGTGAAGCCAAAAAAGTTTGGCTTCCGAGTGCAAAATCACTCAGATCTTCCGCTTAGCCTCGGCGTTGAGCGGCCCGTAGAGCCGCACTGGCGTCTCGTCTAACCCCGCCTCCCACCCGCTCGGGAGAAATGAATGGAGAAGGAAGATATAAAACCTCATGTGATGAAATTGTAATTACATGGTTTGGCCACTCTGTCAAATTGGCTTCATTGTCTGGCGCACTTCCACACACACACACACACACACACACACACACACACACAATCAGAGCTCATCAACATCTGGCTACAGTTGGTACATTGGCTGGTTTATGGGGAATAAACACAGAGGGAAGAAAGTCAACGGGTCCGGTCTTCAAGTCGGCGTAGATTTGAACTGAGACTGCGGGTCTTTCTCTAACCTTAACCAAGTGCTTCGAGCCGCTTGAACATAATCATAAAATAACTGTAACCAACAGTGCACGACATGCTCGGTATAAATGTTAAATGTGATCTGGGCTGCATCGTTCGTCCTCCAAAACAAATTCATATTGCAAATGAGCTGCAGATGAACGTGAAACCACCCATACAATGCATAATGCAAAGGGTTGTATTTCTAAGACAAGAGCAGACAATGTCAGGAACTTTTTTTTGTACTCGCTCCCTCTCTAGCCGTCTCTTCCTTTATCACAGTCTAGTTTCTCTATAATGCTGCTGGCTGTAATTTGGACTGTCAATGAAAAATATAAAATTGTTGGAGGCCATTACTTCCAAGTCATTAGTTAAAGGTGGGTGGACTGTGCAGTCTCATGAAATCATCTGTGCTGCTCTTCAAGTCGTTCTCCTTGCCGGGGAATGGGTCACTGCAGCACAGTTGTGAGTGATTGCCTCGCGAGACAACTGCGCTCTAATGTGAATTAGTATGAATAGGTGAGAGAGGCCGCACTTGTACTGTAGCAGCAGGGAGGAGTGGGAAAAGCTGTGAAATAGGTCACTTAGAGGGAACAATATTATACTAAATTTTCATTCAGCGCAAGTAGGAAAAATGCATTTAAGTGCCTATTACTCTTGAGCTCAAATTAAGGTGATCTTTGGCCTGCTCCTTGGAAAAGATCACTCGTAACAAAATGGCCATCTGTGCTGCTGTGGTCCTTACGAATGAATGTGTCCATCAGGATTGATACTGCGTTCAGGGCCGGTCCATTTTAAAGTATATCAAACATTTCAATGTCTCACAATCTGGTCAACCCGAAATTCAAGTTTATGACAGACAATATTTAACAAAGCTTGCGCGAACTGATGTATAACCTGTATGCTGTGCCAGACTGTGTTAATGCGCAATTTTCCTCCAAATTGAAAACCGTGATTTCCAAAAATGGCGGTTCGTTCTTGTCGCAAAGAGGATATTGTGTATGTGTGTGTGTGTGTGTGTGTGTGTGTGTGTGTGTGTGTGTGGTCCCGTCATCTCGTTTGATGTAAGGCGGTCTTAAAACTCTAAAGCTCTAAAGTCTTTTTCTCGTCTTGACGTTCCGATAAAATCAAACTCGTTTAATATTGTCGGATGTTTTTAGTCTCGGCTCGCGCAAAAAAACCCTCAAACGCCATCTCACACACACACACACACACACAATTCGGCTTGTATCTGATCCACCAACCAACACTTACTTTAGTGCGAAATCTTCATTTCTGAAACGGGTCGCCTCTCAATCCCACCGTCTGCTCCCACTAAAATGGCGCCGGTAACCAACGGGGGCTGGCATCGAGTTGAGGTGACAAAATTCAAAATGGAAAGTTTGAATGGAAATAGTTTATCTTTGTGGATTATATTGATGCTGAATTGACAAGAAGACTGTTGAAATCCGCAGCTCTTTATCTTGTATTTCTAGAGTGATGTGTTTTTTTTTTACGGACACTTCAGGAATTTTTAATGTTATATTTCTCAAAGGGAGTTTGGTGCAATTTTTTC